>NW_024747947.1:0-8914 GCF_018991925.1 Homarus americanus | reverse complement strand
CCTGATAACAGTGTAAGGTAGACCAACACTCCTGATAACAGTGTAAGGTAGACCAACACTCCTGATAACTGTGTAAGGTAGACTATCACTCCTGATAACAGTGTAAGGTAGGCCAACACTCCTGATAACCGTGTAAGGTAGACCAACACTCCTGATAACAGTGTAAGGTAGACCAACACTCCTGATAACCGTGTAAGGTAGACCAACACTCCTGATAACAGTGTAAGGTAGACCAACACTCCTGATAACAGTGTAAGGTAGACCAACACTCCTCATAACAATGTAAGGTAGACCAACACTCCTGATAACAGTATAAGGTAGACCAACAATCCTGATAAGAATGTAAGGTAGACCAACACTCCTGATAACAGTGTAAGGTAGACCAACACTCCTGATAACAATGTAAGGTAGACTATCACTCCTGATAAGAGTGTAAGGTAGACCAACACTCCTGATAACTGTGTAAGGTAGACTATCACTCCTGATAACAGTGTAAGGTAGACCATCACTCCTGATAACAGTGTAAGGTAGACCAACAATCCTGATAACAGTGTAAGGTAGACCAACACTCCTGATAACAGTGTAAGGTAGACCACCCTGATAACTGTGTAAGTGTAGACTATCACCCTACAACAGTGTAAGGTAGACCAACACTCCTGATAACCGTGTAAGGTAGACCAACACTCCTGATAACAGTGTAAGGTAGACCAACACTCCTGATAACCGTGTAAGGTAGACCAACACTCCTGATAACAGTGTAAGGTAGACCAACACTCCTGATAACAGTGTAAGGTAGACCAACACTCCTCATAACAATGTAAGGTAGACCAACACTCCTGATAGCAGTATAAGGTAGACCAACAATCCTGATAAGAATGTAAGGTAGACCAACACTCCTGATAACAGTGTAAGGTAGACCAACACTCCTGATAACAATGTAAGGTAGACTATCACTCCTGATAAGAGTGTAAGGTAGAACAACACTCCTGATAACTGTGTAAGGTAGACTATCACTCCTGATAACAGTGTAAGGTAGACCATCACTCCTGATAACAGTGTAAGGTAGACCAACACTCCTGATAACAGTATAAGGTAGACCAACACTCCTGATAACCGTGTAAGGTAGACCAACTCTCCTGATAACTGTGTAAGGTAGACCAACACTCCTGATAACAGTGTAAGGTAAACCAACACTCCTGATAACAGTGTAAGGTAGACCAACACTCCTGATAACAGTGTAAGGTAGACCAACACTCCTGATAACAGTGTAAGGTAGACCAACACTCCTGATAACAGTGTAAGGTAGATCAACACTCCTGATAACCGTGTAAGGTAGACCAACACTCCTGATAACAGTGTAAGGTAGACCAACACTCCTGATAACAGTATAAGGTAGACCAACACTCCTGATAACCGTGTAAGGTAGACCAACTCTCCTGATAACAGTGTAAGGTAGACCAACACTCTTGATGACAATGTAAGGTAGACCAACAATCCTGATAACAATGTAAGGTAAACCAACACTCCTGATAACAGTGTAAGGTAGACCAACACTCCTGATAACAGTGTAAGGTAGACCAACACTCCTGATAACAGTGTAAGTTAGACCAACACTCCTGATAACAGTGTAAGGTAGACCAACACTCCTGATAACAGTGTAAGGTAGACCAACACTCCTGATAACAGTGTAAGGTAGACCAACACTCCTGATAACAGTATAAGGTAGACCAACACTCCTGATAACCGTGTAAGGTAGACCAACAATCCTGATAACAATGTAAGGTAAACCAACATTCCTGATAACAGTGTAAGGTAGACCAACACTCCTGATAACAGTGTAAGGTAGACCAACACTCCTGATAACAGTGTAAGGTAGACCAACACTCCTGATAACAGTGTAAGGTAGACCAACACTCCTGATAACAGTGTAAGGTAAACCAACACTCCTGATAACAGTGTAAGGTAGACCAACACTCTTGATGACAATGTAAGGTAGACCAACACTCCTGATAACCGTGTAAGGTAAACCAACACTCCTGATAACAGTGTAAGGTAGACCAACACTCCTGATAACAGTGTAAGGTAGACCAACACTCCTGATAACAGTGTAAGGTAGACCAACACTCCTGATAACAGTGTAAAGTAAACCAACAATCCTGATAACAGTGTAAGGTAGACCAACAATCCTGATAACAGTGTAAGGTAGACCAACACTCCTGATAACAGTGTAAGGTAGACCAACACTCCTGATAACAGTGTAAAGTAAACCAACAATCCTGATAACAGTGTAAGGTAGACCAACACTCCTGATAACAGTATAAGGTAGACCAACAATCCTGATAACTGTGTAAGGTAGACCAACAATCCTGATAACAGTGTAAGGTAGACCAACACTCCTGATAACAGTGTAAAGTAAACCAACAATCCTGATAACAGTGTAAAGTAAACCAACAATCCTGATAACAGTGTAAGGTAGACCAACAATCCTGATAACTGTGTAAGGTAGACCAACAATCCTGATAACAGTGTAAGGTAGACCAACACTCCTGATAACAGTGTAAAGTAAAACCAACAATCCCCTGAGGTTAGCAAGGTAGACCAACAATCCCTATAACAGTAAGGTAGACCAACACCCTGATAACAGTGTATGCAGACCAACACCTGATAACAGAAAGTGTGTAAGGTAGACCAACAATCCTGATAACAGTGTAAGGTAGACCAACACTCCTGATAACAGTGTAAGGTAGACCAACACTCCTGATAATAAGTAAGGTAGACCAACACCCTGATAACTGTGTATGTAGACTATCACCCCTGATACAGTGTAAGGTAGGCCAACACCCTGATAACCGTGTACAGACCAACACTCCTGATAACAGTGTAAGGTAGACCAACACTCCTGATAACCGTGTAAGGTAGACCAACACTCCTGATAACAGTGTAAGGTAGACCAACACTCCTGATAACAGTGTAAGGTAGACCAACACTCCTCATAACAATGTAAGGTAGACCAACACTCCTGATAACAGTATAAGGTAGACCAACAATCCTGATAAGAATGTAAGGTAGACCAACACTCCTGATAACAGTGTAAGGTAGACCAACACTCCTGATAACAATGTAAGGTAGACTATCACTCCTGATAAGAGTGTAAGGTAGAACAACACTCCTGATAACTGTGTAAGGTAGACTATCACTCCTGATAACAGTGTAAGGTAGACCATCACTCCTGATAACAGTGTAAGGTAGACCAACACTCCTGATAACAGTATAAGGTAGACCAACACTCCTGATAACCGTGTAAGGTAGACCAACTCTCCTGATAACTGTGTAAGGTAGACCAACACTCCTGATAACAGTGTAAGGTAAACCAACACTCCTGATAACAGTGTAAGGTAGACCAACACTCCTGATAACAGTGTAAGGTAGACCAACACTCCTGATAACAGTGTAAGGTAGACCAACACTCCTGATAACAGTGTAAGGTAGATCAACACTCCTGATAACCGTGTAAGGTAGACCAACACTCCTGATAACAGTGTAAGGTAGACCAACACTCCTGATAACAGTATAAGGTAGACCAACACTCCTGATAACCGTGTAAGGTAGACCAACTCTCCTGATAACAGTGTAAGGTAGACCAACACTCTTGATGACAATGTAAGGTAGACCAACAATCCTGATAACAATGTAAGGTAAACCAACACTCCTGATAACAGTGTAAGGTAGACCAACACTCCTGATAACAGTGTAAGGTAGACCAACACTCCTGATAACAGTGTAAGTTAGACCAACACTCCTGATAACAGTGTAAGGTAGACCAACACTCCTGATAACAGTGTAAGGTAGACCAACACTCCTGATAACAGTGTAAGGTAGACCAACACTCCTGATAACAGTGTAAGGTAGACCAACACTCCTGATAACAGTGTAAAACCAGCAATCCTGATAACAGTGTAAGGTAGACCAACACTCCTGATAACAGTATAAGGTAGACCAACACTCCTGGTATTAACAATGCAAGGTAGACCAACACTCCTGATAACGGTGAAAGGAAGAAGACCAGCACTCCTGATAACAGTATAGGTAGACCAACACTCCTGGTAACAATGCAGGTAGACCAACACTCCTGATAACAGTGTAAGGTAGACCAACACTCTCATAACAATGTAGGTAGACCAACACTCCTGATAACAGTATAAAAGGTAGACCAACAATCCTGATAACAATGTAGGTAGACCAACACTCCTGATAACAGTGTAGGTAGACCAACCTCCTGATAACAGTGTAAGGTTGACCAACACTCTGATAACAGTGTAAAGTAGACCAACACTCCTGATAACAGTATAAGGTAGACCAACACTCTGATAACAATGTAAGGTAGACCAACACTCCTGATAACAGTATAAGGTAGACCAACAATCCTGATAACAATGTAAGGTAGACCAACACTCCTGATAACAGTGTAAGGTAGACCAACACTCCTAATAACAGTGTAAGGTTGACCAACACTCCTGATAACAATGTAAGGTAGACCAACACTCCTGATAACAGTGTAAGGTAGACCAACACTCCTGATAACAGTGTAAGGTAGACCAACACTCCTGATAACAATGCAAGGTAGGCCAACACTCCTGATAACAGTGTAAGGTAGACCAACACTCCTGATAACAATGTAAGGTAGACCAACACTCCTGATAACAGTATAAGGTAGACCAACAATCCTGATAGCAATGTAAGGTAGACCAACAATCCTGATAACAATGTAAGGTAGACCAACACTCCTGATAACAGTGTAAGGTAGACCAACACTCCTGATAACAATGTAAGGTAGACCAACACTCCTGATAACAGTATAAGGTAGACCAACACTCCTGATAACAATATAAGGTAGACCAAAAATCCTGATAACAATGTAAGGTAGACCAACACTCCTGATAACAGTGTAAGGTAGACCAACACTCCTGATAACTGTGTAAGGTAGACTAACACTCCTGATAACAGTGTAAGGTAGACCAACACTCCTGATAACTGTGTAAGGTAGACTATCACTCCTGATAACAGTGTAAGGTAGACCAACACTCTGATAACCGTGTAAGGTAGACCAATTGACTCCTGATAACAGTGTAAGTGTAGACCAACACCCTGATAACAGAAAGTGTAAGGTGTAAACCAACAATCCGATAACAGTGTAAGGTAGACCAACAATCCTGATAACAATGTAAGGTAGACCAACACCTGATAACTGTGTAAATTAGACTATCACTCCTGATAACAGTGTAAGGTAGACCAACACTCCTGATAACTGTGTAAGGTAGACTATCACTCCTGATAACAGTGTAAGGTAGACCAACACTCCTGATAACAGAGTAAGGTAGACCAACACTCCTGATAACAGTGTAAGGTAAACCAACAATCCTGATAACAGTGTAAGGTAGACCAACAATCCTGATAACAATGTAAGGTAGACCAACACTCCTGA
The DNA here is from genome assembly GCF_018991925.1 of Homarus americanus. NCBI lineage: Eukaryota > Metazoa > Arthropoda > Malacostraca > Decapoda > Nephropidae > Homarus > Homarus americanus. The sequence continues at coordinate 3,432 of NW_024747947.1, read as the reverse complement.
TAACCGTGTAAGGTAGACCAACACTCCTGATAACAGTATAAGGTAGACAAACACTCCTGATAACAATGTAAGGTAGACCAACACTCCTGATAACAGTATAAGGTACACCAACAATCCTGATAACAATGTAAGGTAGACCAACAATCCTGATAACAATGTAAGGTAGACCAACACTCCTGATAACAGTGTAAGGTAGACCAACACTCCTGATAACAGTGTAAGGTAGACCAACACTCCTGATAACAGTGTAAGGTAGACCAACACTCCTGATAACTGTGTAAGGTAGACCAACACTCCTGATAACAGTGTAAGGTAGACCAACAATCCTGATAACAATGTAAGGTAGACCAACACTCCTGATAACAGTGTAAGGTAGACCAACACTCCTGATAACAGTGTAAGGTAGACCAACACTCCTGATAACAGTGTAAGGTAGACCAACACTCCTGATAACAATGGAAGGTAGACCAACATTCCTGATAACAGTGTAAGGTAGACCAACAATCCTGATAACAATGTAAGGTAGACCAACACTCCTGATAACAGTGTAAGGTAGACCAACACTCCTGATAACAATGTAAGGTAGACCAACACTCCTGATAACAGTATAAGGTAGACCAACAATCCTGATAACTGATAACAATATGTAAGGTAGACCAACACTCCTGATAACAGTGTAAGGTAGACCAACACTCCTGATAACAATGTAAGGTAGACCAACACTCCTGATAACAATGTAAGGTAGACCAACACTCCTGATAACAGTAAAGGTAGACCAACAATCCTGATAACAGTGTAAGGTAGACCAACACTCCTGATAACATGTAAGGTAGACAACACTCCTGATAACAGTGTAAGGTAGACCAACACTCCTGATAACAGTGTAAGGTAGACCAACACTCCTGATAACAGTGTAAGGTAGACCAACACTCCTGATAACAGTGTAAGGTAGACCAACACTCCTGATAACAGTGTAAGGTAGACCAACACTCCTGATAACAGTGTAAGGTAGACCAACACTCCTGATAACAGTGTAAGGTAGACCAACACTCCTGATAACAGTGTAAGGTAGACCAACACTCCTGATAACAGTGTAAAGTAAACCAACAATCCAGATAACAGTGTAAGGTAGACCAACACTCCTGATGACAATGTAAGGTAGACCAACAATCCTGATAACAATGTAAGGGAGGCCAACACTCCTGATAACCGTGTAAGGTAGACCAACACTCCTGATAACTGTGTAAGGTAGACTATCACTCCTGATAACAGTGTAAGGTAGACCAACACTCCTGATAACAGTGTAAAGTAAACCAACAATCCTGATAACAGTGTAAGGTAGACCAACACTCCTGATAACTGTGTAAGGTAGACCAACACTCCTGATAACAGTGTAAGGTAGACCAACACTCCTGATAACTGTGTAAGGTAGACTATCACTCCTGATAACAGTGTAAGGTAGACCAACACTCCTGATAACAGTGTAAAGTAAACCAACACTCCTGATAACAGTGTAAGGTAGACCAACACTCCTGATAACTGTGTAAGGTAGACTATCACTCCTGATAACAGTGTAAGGTAGACCAACACTCCTGATAACAGTGTAAAGTAAACCAACAATCCTGATAACAGTGTAAGGTAGACCAACACTCCTGATAACAGTGTAAGGTAGACCAACACTCCTGATAACAGTGTAAGGTAGACCAACACTCCTGATAACAGTGTAAAGTAAACCAACAATCCTGATAACAGTGTAAGGTAGACCAACACTCCTGATAACAGTGTAAGGTAGACCAACACTCATGATAACTGTGTAAGGTAGACTATCACTCCTGATAACAGTGTAAGGTAGACCAACACTCCTGATAACAGTGTAAAGTAAACCAACAATCCTGATAACTGTGTAAGGTAGACCAACAATCCTGATAACAATGTAAGGTAGACCAACACTCCTGATAACAGTGTAAGGTAGACCAACACTCCTGATAACAGTGTAAAGTAAACCAACAATCCTGATAACTGTGTAAGGTAGACCAACAATCCTGATAACAATGTAAGGTAGACCAACACTCCTGATAACAGTGTAAGGTAGACCAACACTCCTGATAACAGTGTAAAGTAAACCAACAATCCTGATAACAGTGTAAGGTAGACCAACAATCCTGATAACAGTGTAAGGTAGACCAACACTCCTGATAACAGTGTAAGGTAGACCAACACTCCTGATAACAGTGTAAAGTAAACCAACAATCCTGATAACAGTGTAAGGTAGACCAACAATCCTGATAACAGTGTAAGGTAGACCAACACTCCTGATAACAGTGTAAGGTAGACCAACACTCCTGATAACAGTGTAAAGTAAACCAACAATCCTGATAACAGTGTAAGGTAGACCAACACTCCTGATAACAGTATAAGGTAGACCAACAATCCTGATAACTGTGTAAGGTAGACCAACAATCCTGATAACAGTGTAAGGTAGACCAACACTCCTGATAACAGTGTAAAGTAAACCAACAATCCTGATAACAGTGTAAAGTAAACCAACAATCCTGATAACAGTGTAAGGTAGACCAACAATCCTGATAACTGTGTAAGGTAGACCAACAATCCTGATAACAGTGTAAGGTAGACCAACACTCCTGATAACAGTGTAAAGTAAACCAACAATCCTGATAACAGTGTAAGGTAGACCAACAATCCTGATAACAGTGTAAGGTAGACCAACACTCCTGATAACAGTGTAAGGTAGACCAACACTCCTGATAACAGTGTAAAGTAAAAACCAACAATCCTGATAACAGTGTAAGGTAGACCAACAATCCTGATAACAGTGTAAGGTAGACCAACACTCCTGATAACAGTGTAAGGTAGACCAACACTCCTGATAACTGTGTAAGGTAGACTATCACTCCTGATAACAGTGTAAGGTAGGCCAACACTCCTGATAACCGTGTAAGGTAGACCAACACTCCTGATAACAGTGTAAGGTAGACCAACACTCCTGATAACCGTGTAAGGTAGACCAACACTCCTGATAACAGTGTAAGGTAGACCAACACTCCTGATAACAGTGTAAGGTAGACCAACACTCCTCATAACAATGTAAGGTAGACCAACACTCCTGATAACAGTATAAGGTAGACCAACAATCCTGATAAGAATGTAAGGTAGACCAACACTCCTGATAACAGTGTAAGGTAGACCAACACTCCTGATAACAATGTAAGGTAGACTATCACTCCTGATAAGAGTGTAAGGTAGACCAACACTCCTGATAACTGTGTAAGGTAGACTATCACTCCTGATAACAGTGTAAGGTAGACCATCACTCCTGATAACAGTGTAAGGTAGACCAACAATCCTGATAACAGTGTAAGGTAGACCAACACTCCTGATAACAGTGTAAGGTAGACCAACACTCCTGATAAC
>NW_024747946.1:17500-27936 GCF_018991925.1 Homarus americanus | reverse complement strand
AGCTTCAGAAGCCATTACATGAAACATCTTCCTTCTGATATTCCTTTTCCAACTTTATTGCATCCAAATCCACCAAAATCAACCCATCTAACGTGTAATACCCCTTTATTTTTTTTATTAATACTAAGGTTTTCTTACTATACAGCAGGTGGCCCACAATCAAGAACAAAAACACGCTCTTTTCACTCGCCTTCATCCATTCACTCTACCTAATGTGACATACCCAGAAACCCTTGGATGTCCTCCTCCCTTATTACTCCTGTACTCTGCTGCTTCTAGGATTGTCCATCCCCTAATCTGTCATCCTACTTTCTCCCCATTCTTTCATCTCTTTGCTGGACTTCCTTCACCCTTCTACCATTCAATTCTGATTTTTTTTATTTTTCTAATGAATATCTCACTTCCCATTCTATCAATATCTCCATATCATCTCAGCAAACCCTGGTCAGACTCTGTCCATCACTTCTTTAATTTCCATTTATCCATGTAACAGTTAAATTTCTTATTATTTGCAACCTCCCTTGTACAGTAGTAGTGTCAAGTCAACAATTCCTCTACACATCCCTCTTATTTTTCTTTTCCTCTGCTACTCTACGATTTAATTTGTTAACAACAAAAATAGTACATCTAATAAAAGTTACTTGCCTGCTTGTTGTGGCAACGTAGCAAGTTCGTGGGCATGGGACGTGGGTACTACGTGGCAGTAGAGCGTCAGGATGTTGCGAACAGTATAGAATAGTCTTCCAGCATATTGGGGTGAACTGGTACATGCTTCATCCATTGTTTTATATATCAATTCCACTAACTCACAAACAGATGCACTGGTTCAAGAGAAGTGTATTAAAATTTTGGACGTGCTGGTACTTACTTTTAAGAATAAAAACAAATAACTGAATAAAAAATATACTGCTGAGTTAGAGACATCAAGTTATACTATGTTCTTCTCAGTTTTTCTTCTTAATGTTTCACTGCCAATATTAGTGAATGAAACTACCCCTAAGATCATATATATTTAAACACAAGCTGATGAGGCCCTATGTACAATACACATGGACTACATGCCTAAACCTCAACATTCTATTAGAAAGTCTACTCCCTCCTGTATTGAATATCAGCAACAGATCAATTATCACAACTTCAGTGGCTATGTTATATATTATAAGCTTGAGTATGATTTAATTGAAGTGACTAAACTCACATTATAAAATATATTTATTAAATTCGAAATCTGAGTAATATAATAAGCCTATAATTTAACAAGTATTTATGATCTTGAGAAACCTGTCTTAATTAAATCTGTGAAAATAAAACTTAACTTTGTGGAATATAGGAGAATGTATTCCTGGATCCATTAAAAAATACTCACCTTTTGCTTGATAGTACAGTATCACTAAAAAGGTTTACATATACAGAAGAACCTCTATACACCAGGTTTTTTTTATCCAAACTCTGAGGTGCTCTGGATCGCCCCTCTATTCTCCAGAAATATTATTAAAAAGAGTGGAAAATCCAGCATCAGTCTGGACAGTCTGTGTGTTCATACGTGCAGTCTGTACTTGGGTATCACACTGCAGATGTCTCATTCTGAGTCCTGCATCAGGTTTATTTATTGTTTCAGTATTATATTGTTGTATGGTCAGCCTCTTATGGTGTATGATTCATCATAATTATTATAACAACTTCAATAATAGAAAAAATACAATATGTAATTTGACTTGAAAATAAAAGGATAAGATAATTATTGGAAAGTTCAGTATTCACTTAGGATACATTCGTGAGAGCGCCTTCAGCAAATCAACTTACAACAGGGTGACTATAACATACTGTATAGTATTTGATATGGAATTACCTTCCTAACAACATTATTTATTACCTTTGAGTGATGCATGATGGCTTGAATTGGCTACTTGTCCACTGAGACAACTGAATAATAAATAAACCTGGGAATATGCAGATGCACAACGGGAAAATCATGAACAGTATATATACATATATATATATATATATACATATATATATATATATATATATATATATATATATATATATATATATATATATATATACATATATATATATATATATATATACAGTTTTACCCCGCTTAACGAGCTTTCACTTAACGCGTTTTCGCATATACGCGGTGCCTTGCCAAAGCTGAACTTTCACTTAACGCTGGTTTTTTCCACATATACGCGGTGAGTGTCCGGCTCGGATGCTATTTTTAGATTTTGCCCACGCGCCACGCGCCACCCACCCGCCTGCCTGCCTGCCTGCCTCTCCCTCCTCCTCCCTCCGCTTGGGTAAGCGGCGCGGTAAGGTTGCGCAGTGTGTGTCTTTGTTGCGTTATCACTGACGTCATATGACGTCTCGGACTGTGATTGGCCATGCAGCCCTACCCCCCTCTACTGCTAGCTGTAATTGGCTTAAAGTATTATGACGTGACTACCCCGGGGAGGGAGGGAGGGAGGAGAGACGACGCTTGACCTAGCCGCGGCAGTTTCATCCCTCAAGGCCACGCCGGGTTAACGCGCATCCATTGTTCCGTAAAATGGCTTCCGCCGGACCACCACCCCCAGAGAGAAACCTTTCCTTACCTGGACCCAGCGCACTAAACCAAAGAAGACACGACGTTCATTAAGCTACGAGCTGAAGTACCAAATTGTTCAAGATTTGGAGAAAGGAAGACGCCAAGTTGATCTCGCGCGCCAGCATGGCGTCAACGAATCTACGATTCGTACAATAAAGAAGGATGCAGCCAAGATAAAGGAGCACATGAAGATCACAAAGTCTGCAGGTGCTTTATCTATCAGGTATTGCCAGAACAGGGTGCTGGCAAAAGTGGAAACTTTGCTGGTGAGTTATTTGGTGCGTCAGGCGCGACGCAACATGGCGGTGGACACGCGCTCAGTGCAGGAGTACGCACGTGAGCTATACGCAGCAGTGACACGTAAACTGGGAATTGCAGAGCCCAAACCCTTCAATGCTTCCCATGGTTGGCTGCATAGGTTTAAGAGGAGGAACAAGGTCACCAACATCAGCATTGTTGGTGAAGCGAGTGCTGACCGTGCGGCGGCTAGAGATTTTCCTCCGTTTTTACGTGAGATTATGGAGGAAGGACAGTACACTGACGACCAGGTGTTTAACATGGACGAATCTGGTCTTTTCTGGAAAAAGTTACCTTCCAAGACCTTCGTTGTCCAGTCTGCGAGCAAGGTAAAGGGCCGGAAGATGCAGAAGGAACGCATCACCGTCCTGTTTACCACCAATGCCTCCGGTACCTGTAAACCAAAGTTATCGGTGATTCACAAAGCCCGCAAGCCACACGCCTACAAGAATATGGACATGAACAAGCTTAATGTCCACTGGCTAACCGCACGTAAGGCGTGGATGTCCTCTTCTCTGTCCCTCTTCTGGTTTGACAACTGTTTTGTTCTTGACGTGCAGAAATTCTGCGAGCAACAGAATGTTCCTTTCAATATTTTGTTGCTCCTTGACAACGCACCTGGACACTCGCCCCTACTTATGGATCGTCACCCCAACGTAAAAGTGGTCTTCCTTCCTCCCAACACTACGTCATTAATCCAGCCCATGGACCAGGAGTTAATCTGCAATGTTAAAGCTGCATACTCGGCAAAGAAATTCAAGCTCCTGAACGACTCTACCAACACCAAGGATGAGTTGCGTAAGCTGGGTGACAGCGAGAGTAAAAGCGACAAGGAACAAGAGGCGGCGACTCAAGAACTTCTCGTCAAACAATTTTGGAAGAAGTTTAACGTCAAACAAGCTGTAGACTTCTTGGTGGAGGCATGGAATCTGCTGTCTATTGTTACGATTCGTCACGCATGGAGACATGTGTTGCATGGCATACCAGGTGAGAGGAGGAGTGAACCTGTGACTGGTCAGGTTCAGACTGTTGCAGTAGCAGTGGACCTTGCCAGAGAAGCTGCGCTCAGTATTACAGCTGAAGGCTTCTCCGAGACCACCAACGAAGACATCATGGAGGTGATCAGATCCTGAAGTGACTGCCGACGAGATGTTGGAAGAAGAACCCGCCAGTGAAGAGGAGGAAGAAGGTGCGTCATTCTCCGAAGAACCTAGTTTAAGTCATAGTGATATTAAGTGTCTCATAGAGTTAACAGAAAAAATTAAGTCCATCGTTTCCCGCGACACTGACGATGAACGCCATGACGTCTTCCATACCCGACTGGTGCAGGCTATGGAGCCGTACATCACGGTGTATCATGACAACATCAAAGCCAGCCGTCAGCAAAGCATAACCGAGTTCTTCGCCCGCAACCCACCACAGCCAGCCCAAGCCAGTGATAGTGAAGTTGATTTTGAGGGATTTGTCAGGGAAGCCATAACAACTGTAAGTGACAGTGATATTGATTCACCTAGTAATGGTGATTCACCTAGTAATGGTGATTCACCTAGTAATGGTGATTCACCTGAGGGGCAGTAATCTGCCCTCTGCCTCGGAACCAGCCTCCATCCCCGTATGCCGACCCATCTCTTCTACTACCGTGAGTGTTCCTTAAAAATTTTCGTTTTTTAACCTATTCTTTATTTTTCCTATGTTAACCTTTATCTTTCCTAACCTAACCTCTTTTATATTACTTGTTTTTCATGCCACCATAAAGTTAAGATAGAATTTTTACTACAACATAGTTATTTGTCGTCAAAAAGTGGAGTTTGGGGGTCGGGCTGGGTTCTATTGGAATTAATCCCATATGTTCTGTTATTCACTTAACGCGGTTTTCACATAACGCGGGACTCTCTGGGTTCAATTGACCGCGTTAAGTGGGGTACAACTGTATATATATATATATATATATATATATATATATATATATATATATATATATATATATATATATATATATATATATATATATGGCAATGGGTAATCCACTCTCACCTGTATTAAGCAACCTATATATGGAATTCTTTGAAAAGAAACTATTAAGTAATATTTTACCACCTTCAGCAGTCTGGTTTAGATATGTAAATGATGTATTGTGTCTCTGGCCAAGTAATGAGGACCTAACAGCTTTCCTGCCACAACTTAATAACTTAGCCCCCTCGATCAAATTCACTGTGGAATTAGAGCAAGACTGTAAATTGCCATTCCTAGACTGTCTGATACACAGAATAGGTAACACTTTTAAGTTCAGTATTTATAGAAAACCAACTAATGTGTGTTCATACATTCATTATTATTCTGCCCACCATAATAAAGTCAAACAGTCAGTATTTTCAACAATGTTTTTACGTGCCTTGAGAATTTGCAGTCCGGAATTCATCGATGAGGAATACAAATATATATATAATATTGGCTCAAACCTTAAATACCCTAGATTTTTCATAGACAAATGCTTAAACATTACTAAGAAAACTTTTTATAGAACTGACCCCAAGCCCACCCATGACCATAAGAATATCTTAATATTACCATTTCACAAAAAAATTTCTCACACATTCCTACACAGCTAAAAACCTGGAACGTCAATGTGGCATTTAAAAACTCATGCACTGTTAAACAAATGTTAATCAAGAACTCCCCCAACAACACAATTGGTTGCATTTATAAAGTTCCTTGCAAGGAATGTAATATGTTTTACTTAGGCCAGACAGGTAAAGATCTTGCAACTAGAATTAAACAACACAAATACAGTGTTAGGACAGGCCAGGAATCCAATGCTCTGTTTGTTCATTTGAGGGATAACAAGCATTGCATTGACTGGGATAATGCCTCCTCAATATTACCATGTAAGTCAATTGACAGTAGGAACATCATAGAATCTAGTCTTATTAAACATACCGAAGCATTCAACATGAATTTGAGTAACGGCATGTACAAGCTGGACAATTTTGTAATTAAGAAGATTTGTGATCAGGTGAGAAGGCCGGGTCACTTGACCATCTGACCTTACCACCAACCCTTGTGTGCTATTTAAAGATTAGTAGGGTCATTACCTAATACCTGACCATTGTGGACCTGGTCTCACCCTCCTCTGTATATATACACCTTGATTTGTATTACTCTCTCTAGTCTGTACTCACCCCTGAAGATGTGAATTACACGAAAGCGCTTGGGAACTTCGTGTTTTCTTCTTTCCTTGTGATTATCAGCATATATATATATATATATATATATATATATATATATATATATATATATATATATATATATATATATATATATATATATATATATAGATAGATAGATAGATAGATAGATAGATAGATAGATAGATAGATAGATATTATTATGGCATTTTTACACATTTCACATAATCCCGTGTGAGAAATAAATCCGATGAAACATAATGCTCTCGACTTGTAAAGGGATTTCCTGGATTATCTGTGATGATCATAATGACCACCAGGTAATGTTGTCTGCCAAACACTGTGTCCCGCCTGGTGCTGCCCTCAGTAACACATTCTGCTGATCACACCAACTCTATCCGCTAAGCTCTAAATGGATGGTGAAGCAGACTGTTGGCCTGGTGTACTTAATATTGTTTTGTTCACACACACACACACACACACACACTACATCCTTGACCACCGAAGGGTCAAGACGTACCTGGCGCTCCTCTCGGAGCAGCCAGGTCAACTGTTAAGTTGGCCCATACCAACCCCCTCCCCTGAACCCTCCTCCCCGCCGGAATATCAACAAGTTCTCGCCAGAAGTTACAATTTCATTTAGGAAAGGAACGGAACCAGTGTTAAACCGAGGTGAACAGTGGTGAACAGTGCTTAAGTCAGTGAGAACAACTCAACAGTAACAGTCGCACCCAAGTTAACCTTCACACAGTGAGGTCCCAGGTACCCAGTGATAACGGCCCTTGAGACCCAACAACAACCACCGATGTGTTAATCCGTCTACGATAGGAAGGCCAGGGACCAAACCTCACTCATATAACACCATCTGTGAGGGAATTACTACACCACATGTCCCTCATAACACCATATGTGAGGGAATTACTACACCACGTCAAGTCCCTCATCACACCATCTATGAGGGAATTACTACACCACGTGAGGTCCCTCATAACACCATCTGTGAGGGAATTACTACACCACGTCAGGCCCCTCATAACACCATCTGTGAGGGAATTACTACACCACGTGATGCCCCTCATAACACCATCTGTGAGAGAGTTACTTCACCACGTGAGGCCCCTCATAACACCATCTGTGAGGTAATTACTACACCACGTGAGGTCCCTCATAACACCATCTGTGAGGTAATTACTACACCACGTGAGGTCCCTCATAACACCATCTGTGAGGTAATTACTACACCACGTGAGGCCCCTCATGACACCATCTGTGAGGGAATTACTACACCACGTGAGGTCCCTCATCACATCATCTGTGAGGGAATTACTACACCACGCCAGGTCCCTCATAACAACATCTGAGGGAACTACTATACCACGTGAGTTCCTCCTAACACCATCTGGGAGGGAGTTACTACACTACGAGTTTGCTGTTCAACACCTACATTAATCTGTATGTTCACTGTATGTTCCTTTACCTTTCTCTAATGAAGGCTTTTGTTAAACCACCAATGTATGTAATAAGTCATTTATGTCCAATGTATATTTTCAGCCTTCGGGCTGCAGAATTTTTTCAATAAACCGTTAATTATTATTATTATTATTATTAATACATTGTGATTGGCTGGGAAAGTGTTTTTTACCAGACTGAACATCAAGAGTGGTAATTGAGAGGAGGTAGATTGGCCACCTGACAGTGGAGAGTTGGCGATAACGAGTTATTATTAGTGGTCATCACACACACACTCTCTCTCTCTCTCTCCACAATTAATGGAAAAAGAGAATTAGAAGAAACTGAATAAAAAAGATGATGTGATAATTAAGAGAAACAAGAAGAAAATTAAAAAGGGCAGAGAGAGAGCGGGGGGGTGGGGGGGGGACCAGCATTTCACAAGTTTCAAGACGCGGCAGCAAGTTGTGAGGCAGTTGAGAGTGTTAGTGAAACAGTCCAGCAGCAGAGGCGACACACAACACCTGAGTAATGGTGACTGACTCGGCCAGGTGTACAAAGTCAGGCCTGGCAGGTTGTGAGAGGGTTGAGACGCGGGGCTAGGCGTTGGTGAGAGAGAGAGAGAGAGAGAGAGATTTACGTACGCGCGAATGAAACTTGCACACGGTCTTCTCCCCCATTTGGCGACAAGGTAAATATATTCCCTTTTATGTCAACACAAGTTTTACTCTGATAAATCAATTTTCCATCCTGTAAATTAAAACAAAATGAATGAAGCTTGAAGTTTTGTGTCGAGGTTAATATATTATTCTGGTAGCCATTGTCTTAAGTTACCCTCGTTGAAAACAGACATACAGGATGAACCGACAAACAGACGCAGGACGGGTCTCTCCCTCCCCACCAGCAGGTAACTTAACACCTTCACGAGACAGAAGCGAACCTTGTTAGGAGAAATACTAACTCTCTCAGTTCTTTCTTCCTCTTCTTTTCTCTCAAAGCGAATTGACGAATGTGTTTAACAGTTTACTATCAAATGCTTAAGATTGAACTAGTTAAACTCAACTTCCTGAACAGTGAAAATAACTTGATTCTTGGCTAATTTTTTATATAAACATCAACAATACATATGTTAAGTGATATGTGAATACTTTAAACACAATATTATTCACACCATTCTTGACGTGATCTATCTCTCTCTCTCTCTCCGGAAGTGTCCATTAGTTTGCTGGTGTAAGTCCCAGGAGGTCTGTTAATTAGCTAGCATTCTCCTCCCTGGCTCCAGAAGGCCGAGCAAGACACTAACTACAAGATCTTCTTCACGTTTTAGACTTTGAGGACCGTCTTCCAGGCAGGATGAGTCTTAAATGGGCAGGTGATGGTGGAGGTCTTGTCAAGGGGTCTTGGGTTTTGGCGAGTAAATGTTACAGTCTGACCGAGATAACTATAACGTCAGTATATATATACATTTTTCATATGGCATCACGCCACCCCTCCCCCTCCCCGTACCTACCTAACGCCCACCTCCCCTTCCCTGAACCTACATTCACTCCCCCCTCCCTCTCCCCCCCCCCCGCCCCTACCTCCTAACGCCCCCTCCCCCTCCACCACCTAACCCCCTCCTCTCCCCATGCCTACCTCACGCCCCCCCCCTCCCCTGCCCTAATGCACCTACCTCCCGACCCCTCCCCCTCCCACCTACCTCCGCCCCCCTCCCCCACTCCCCACCTCCTCGCCCTCCTCCCTCCCCCGTACCTACCTCCGCCCCCTCCCCTCCCTGCCCCACCTCACGCCCCCTACCTACCCACGCCCTCCTCTCCCCGCCCGTACCTACCCCACGCCCCCTCCCCTCCCTGCCCTCCCGCCCCCCCTCTCCCCTGCCTACCTCACGCCCTCCTCCTCCCCCCTACCTCCACGCCCTCCCCTCCCCCTACCCCCACCTCCCTCACCCCCCTCCCCTCCCCCTACCCCCCCTCTCCCCCCCTGTACCTCCACCCCTCCCCCTCCCCCTCACCTCCGCCCCTCCCTCCTCCCCAACCTACCTCCCCCCCCTCCCCTCCTCCCCCTCCCCTGTACCTACCTCACGCCCCCTCCCCCTCCCGTACCTACCTCCCCCCCCCTCCCCTCCCCCACCTACCTCACGCCCCCCTCCCCTCCCACCCCCCCTCCCCCTCCCCCTACCTACCTCCACTCCCCTCCCCATCCCCTACCACCTCCCCCCCCTCCCCCTCCCACCTCCGCCCCCCCCTCCCCCCACCTACCTCCCCTCCCACGCCCCCTCCCCTCCCGCCTACCCACCCTCCCGCCCCCCCCCCCCCCCCATGCCTACCTCACGCCCCCTCCCCTCCCCTGCACCTACCCCACCCCCCTCCCCCCCGTACCCCTCCACCCCCCTCCCCTACCCACCCCCCCCCCTCCCACCTGCCCCCTCCCCCCCCTACCACGCCCCCCCTCCCCCCTCACCTCCTCACCTCCCCTCCCCACCAACCTCCGCCCTCCTCCCCTCCCGTACCTACCTCCGCCCCCCCTCCCCCTCCCGTACCTACCTCACGCCCCCTACCCCTCCCACCTACCTCACCCCCCCTCCCCTCCCCTACCTCCCCCCCTCCCCTCCCCCCTCCCCCCCCCTCCCCACCCCACCACCTCACGCCCCCTCCTCCTCCACCACGTACCTACCCACGCCCCCTCCCTGCACTCCACCTCACGCCCCCTCCCTGCCCCTGCACGCCCCACCTCACTCCCCTCCCCCTCGCCTTCCCAATCTCACACCCCCCTCCCCCTCCTCGTACCAATCTCACGCCACCCATACCCTTTCCCCATACCAACCTCATGGCCCACCTTCCTCTTCCCGTACCAACCTCACGCCACCCCTCCCCTTACTAGCCTCACGTCCCCTACCCTCCCCATACCAACCACGG
>NW_024747946.1:0-15000 GCF_018991925.1 Homarus americanus | reverse complement strand
TTGCTGGTGAGGTCGTTGATTATATGTTCAAAGTCCGCGTGTTATATGGACTCAAAATGAAGTATATATATGTACCTCGCGTTTCATACCAGCTGGATTCGGTAAAATGCTACTGACACCACATAAGAGGCACGGGCAGTTTCCCATTGAGGTTCACGGCGCCATCAGCTCGATGAACAGGCTTTGTGTGAAATATAACAGAGTCTAGAACTGCTTTTAGTGTCCTTGTGGCCTAGCCGGTAAGCGTTCCCTAGTCACACCCAGTAGGTCGAGGGTTCGATGCCTTGCTGGTGAGGTCGTTGATTATATATATATATATATATATATATATATATATATATATATATATATATATATCGACCGTATATGTGTATCACTTAACCTTCTCATATAGTACACCCAGCGTCACCCTGAACACATTCACATACACTTCATAATATTGGTGGGACGAGGTGGCAGCGCAGGGGAAGAACTATGGTATTGACATGACCTAAACTTCCTAATATTTTTACGTTTTTCTTTTATTGAATTGCTATAAAAGGTCCAGGAATACAGTGTTGAGATACAGTGTAACACCTGGTATATAAATACACACTTCATATTTCTTGGATGATAGAGTTAACAAACTCTTTAACTTTGAACCACAATATCTGAAAGAATCGTTTCATATTTTCCAAGTTGTTTCTTGCTTGGCTCAACACCCGACGACAAATGATTGACATTTGGTTAAGAAAGTTATCTTAGCTGAATTCCTTCACCATTTTAGTTTCGGGAATTGAGGTCCACACACACACAGGGGAACTTGTAACTAACCACACACAAAAACCATGGCCGCTCTCTGTAAGTACGATGAACTGTGCTGACGCCTGGTGTAGGTGACGGAGACTCGGGGAGCAAAAATAAACAAATAAATAAGTTACGGGGAAATATCACTAAATATGAATTGTTTTCAAAATAATAAGGTGAGAAAATAAAATAAAATCAATCCACTAATATCGACCACCCTGTTTCATAGATCAACTTATTGAGAAACTTTTGGGGAAGTTCCAGACACGTCGGCGAGAGCTTTAAGACTTCAGTTCAATTCGTTCACTATTGAAGGAAATAAACTTAGAGGTGGAGTTTTAAATCCATTATGGTTATGAGCTTGCCAGGCTTACTTGAGGCACGACTAAATAACCCGACCATCAGGACAGCACCGAGATAAACCACATAGTACAGTACACATTAATTACAGGTAAATAATAGTATATATTAATTACCTTGTCCTAATAACCTTGCCATACACCTGTTATAAATCCACATTCAACTAATTTCTCTAGAAGTGTGTCAAATGCTGTATAGATGATACTATACATATACATAACCTGTAATGCATCATACGGCTTAGCCTCAAATATTTTAATAAGGCTCTACATATACATTAGCATATACTGTACGTGTTGGCACCAATACGTTCAATTAATCTAATACATATTTATACGCGTTAACGGTTGGCGAAGTGAAGTGTAAATAAGTTGTGTAAGATCTTAATTAAAGTAAAGTTGAGTGAAAATATTGTTCTTCCACTTTGTGTTTGATATTAACACAACAAACAATCACACTAATAGCTACTACACCTTCTCTAACTCATTAACTCACGATGCTGAGTTTACTGTTATTGTCAAACTAAAGGAATTAATATAGTTACAGTTTGTGATTCATAACTGAAATAGTTAACCAATACAATTTAATATATTTTCCATTTTTTTTACTTCAGTTTAATTTAAGCGAGAGGAGTTTTTGTAGATCAACTAAATGAAAATACTGAAATTGTTGGGTCAGTGGGCAGGCAGGCAGGCAGGTACAGGTAGGTAGGTAGAGAGGTTCCCCCAGTAGTGTGTGGGAGATACGAGGCAGGTGGGTGAGGTGGGGGAACTTACTCTGTTGTTCACGATAATAATAATAATAATAATAATAATAATAATAATAATAATAATAATAATAATAATAATAATAATAATAATAATAATAATAATAATAATAATAATAATAATAAAAAGAGAGTATGATTTTTTTAATAAACTTAAAATTTTTGGGAAGAATGTATAGAAAACTTTAACTTAAAATTTTATGGGGTGAAAGAAAATACACTTTTATACATTAACTGGGGAGAAAAAAATCCATGGATGGTAATCAGGTGATAAAGCATGATAAATATATGGTGTGGTAAAGGCTGAGAGAAAGATAAGAGATAGAAAGAAGATAAGAGATAGAGAAGAGGAGGTAAGAGTGAAGCCACGAATAAGACAAATATGAGCAACAGAATGTGTCATAATTTGGTATTTACTCTCTCTCTCTCTCTCTCTCTCTCTCCTCACTTCAATCTCTGGCTGGCTGGGAACACTCACAGTAAAAAGAATTTCCACTACCAAGAGCGGGAGACAAACACTCACTCTGAGATTATTTAATAATTCAATTCCTCCTTCTTTTTCTGTCTTTCAGTTCTTCCTTTATCCTGTGTGTATGTGTGTGTGTGTGTGTGCTTTTCTCAGCTGTCACCAAGGTTGTACACGGGAGCGAAAGCGGTATAACAACACTTTTCACTATTGTTAAGTAGCCCCCCCCCAAAAAAAAAAAATCATATTATTTACACATGACTATGGACCAGGACGGAATCTACCGACCAGTACAGTACTTCAGGCAGGATGGGTGAGCATGTTCCCCTACACAACAAAGACGACCTTAGTTATACCTTCCCTCTACTGTACAACACAATAGGTTCCTGGTGGAGCCGTCAACAGCGTGTGGGAGGGATTGATCTATTACCTTGTTCTGAATTTAGAAGATATCTGGACGGAAGGGGAAGAGGCAGGGACAGGCAGGAGATGGAAAAAACGGGATAGAGAGGATGAGAGAGAAATTGAACGAGGTGAAACACGGGGTGAAAGGAAGGTGAGGCGAGAGAGATGAAGGCCAACTATAGAAAACAATCGAGAGAAGATAATTGGGATATATAGTGAAAGAGGGAAGGAGATAGAAGAATAAATATAAAAGATAAATACAAAGATGATGAAAAACATGGTGAAATGGTGATGAATTCTTAATTCTAGTTGTGTATGGGGGCAGAGGAAGGTAAAACTTACGTCACTAGAAATTGTGAAAACTTGTATTCGTGTGAGTGAGGGAGGGAGGGAGGACGAGGGAGAGAGGAAGGATGGAGGCTGTATGTGAGGATGGAGACTGCATGGGAGGATGGTAGAGAGAGAAAGGGTGAAGGAAAGAGAGAGGGTGAGGGCGAGAGGAAGGGTGAGGGGGTGAGGGAGAGAGGGAGGATGGAGACTGTATGAGAGGATGGGAAAGAGAGGGAGGGTGAAGGAAAGAGGGAGGGTGAGGGTGAGAGCGAGGGTGAGGGAGAGAGGGAGGATGGTAGAGAGAGAGAGGATAAGGGAGAGAGGGAGGATGGGGGCTGTATAGGAGGGTGGGGTAAACAGGGGTAGTAATGGAGAGAGGGAGGGTGGAGCACTGTTTACACTAGATAATGGGTGTGGTCGGGGCAGCAGCTCACCTGTGTAATAAAGCGGTCATAATACTTTAATAGCCACGCAAGCAGTATTGACATAAGGATCATATTCAACCCCCCGAGAGCATCCACCAAGCAGTAATTTAAGACTAAACTGGTTATAATTCACCGCATGCTGAGGAAAATGTTGAGAAAATATAAGAGGTAGAATGACAGACGCCCCTCCTGAGTTTACCCGATGACCAAAATTGGCCACCTAAGGATAAATTACCTCCAGTATCTTTATAACGGCAAAAACACCTGAAACTATCGAGGCTTCCAGATTAAATGAATCCCCCAGAGTGTCAGTACTGTAGGCCGCTGAGCGAAGGTTGTTTACCTGCATGACTCTCGACCTGCCGCCAGGAGCTGAGGCCAAATCCACTTTTCTTCATAACTAAATCTTGGTACTTCTTAATCTCAAAATATATAAATTAGTAAATAACTTCAAATGTGAGGGATGATAAGGGCTGATAATATGTAAATGTAATCAGGAAGAATATTTTTTCTTGTTTGTTGTTGTGTTGTGTTCTGAGGCTACGGGTCTCCCCCTCCCCCCCAAAAAAACCGGAGGTGGTACCTTTACACACATACATTCATACATACATACACACAATACAGTTCACACACAAGTACACAAACACACGTACACAAACACACACAGGTTACCAGGATGTTCTTAAGGCCTTAAACTTACAAACACTCAACCAATGCCGTGAAGGTCTGAAGTGTGGTAAGACCAGCACTAGCTGAGCCAGTCACAGATCAACACGGCACCTCACAAAACTCATCACCATCCTAGAGTTGCCCCCCCAGCACGACCCCCTCCTACCCAGCACGACCCCCTCCTCCCCAGCACGACCACCATACAATAACATTGACAATCATACGAAACCAAAATCTTAAAAAAATAGAAGGACATTTTAGAGTAAATACGGGCGTGTGAGTGAGTGAGGCAGAGACCTGGTAAGTTATTCTGATTCACACAAGTTTGGGGGAAGTACAACCTTTTTCAACCTTTTGACAATGTGGCATTACAGTATAATGGGAATGACGTATCTCCAAAACGCCTCTTTTGAGTAAATCACATTTTAAGTTTTAAGTTTATGTACCATGGAAACTACTGCAGGGATTTCAATGAAACTTTTCACAAAAGTTGGACCGTATAAGGGATGATGCCTGTGGAAAGTTGAGCCCCATATGCCACATCCCCCCACCCCCCCTAAAAGTAAAAAATAAATCAATATCACAAAATTGGGTACAGTAGTTAAGTGTTCTTCCAATGGAATTCTCGACCTTGAGGCGGCGTAAGCGACACTCAGTCAGGTTGATCATGTAGAACAAAGGCCAGTGGACACGCCTGTGGCCACATCTCCAAATCGTGATTTTGACGCTTACGTTCCCATTCTAGGCGCCTCATATGTATTTGTGAAGGAATTGGTTAATGTCTTTGGCATAATACTAAGTTGTGTTGCAAATATAATAATAGTTGAGTATACTAATATTACCAGGACACAACAAAGTCCCTAACACTCGGTGGCTCACAACACCAGCAACACAACACAACAAGTAAAGCCACAAGGCAGGTGTTGCTGTGGTCCTCAACATGTGACAACTTTTGCTATAACATTTTCTCTCCTTCAGCTTCTTCATGTTTCCCCGCCCTCACAATTCTCTCTTTAGTAAACGCATTGCTTCTTGTGCTATGCCGTTTTCTACCACAAGTGTTGCAAACTTTTCCGCATGAGTTCTTATTATCATTATTATTGTGTGTGTGTGTGTGTGTACACTCTCCAACATAAGCCACTTACCTCCAGTACACACTAACTGGGCGGAAAAACAATACAATAAAACATTCAGCTCCGACACCAGTGTTTGTCGTGCGAGATTAACAACCACACACAGGAGGTAAGTTTCTTGGAGAGAAGTAAAAAAAATCTTGATTAGTAGAGAAATGGGTGACTTGTGTTCCGGGGTGCCTGCGTCATGTTATAATTATTGTTATTAATGTACAGTACAAGAGAGGCTATATGCATACTATATATATATATATATATATATATATATATATATATATATATATATATATATATATATATATATATATATCTTGATAAAATCACACGGGAAAATGGAAACAACGGAGTACCTTAGCTTTCGTCTTTATTCAAGACATCTTCAGAGGCAACTAGATTACATGGACAGAGAGAGGCTTAAATATACAGGGTGACCTAAAAACATGAGGTCAGGTCATAATGATGACATCCACTAATCCCCACACCAACACAACCGTAGAGGAGCTTAAGAGAAGGGTGGTGACGTGACTAGACAGGTCAGGTCAGAAAAAAGGGACCCACAAAATAACTGTCATACATCAAGATCAAAGGTTTTCAAAGCAGTTTTAACCTTGGGCCACTGACAAATAAATTTATGTAACATATTATCAGTTTTGAACTGACCATCACTAAGGTTTATTGATTTTAATTCCTTAATCAAACTAGCTTCAACCAGAAGTCTTTCTGTGACACAAGATGATTTGAATACTTCTAAGCTTTTTTCCCAAGCAATGGGGTGATTATTATTCCTAACATGAACGAACAAGGCACTGCTTTCAGATGCAGTTCTGATATTATACTTATGTTGTTTGATTCTGAGCTGCAGTGTTTTTCCTGTCTGACCTACATAATTACAATTACATTGGCTACATGGAATACAATAAACACTTCCATTTACATTCAAACTTGGGCTATTCCTTATTAACATATTGGTAATGGTTGAGTCATACTTGAAAACAACATTAATATTTAGAAGCTTGAGGGACCGAACTAAAGGGACAAATTCATCACGATAGGGCAGAGTCAAAATATTCTTAAGTGTAGGAACTTGTCTGGTTACAGAGGAATGAAAGGATTTTTTAGCCCTTTTAAAGCAACGATCAACAAACACAGAAGGGTACCCAAGTTTCTGTGCAATAGAACGAATGTGTTTAAATTCGTCGTCAATAAATTCAGAGTCACAAATACGCAGACATCGTAGGAACATAGCAGAAAAAACTGACATTTTGGTAGACTCAAGGTGATTGGATAAAAAGTGAATGAAACTGTCTACC
The DNA here is from genome assembly GCF_018991925.1 of Homarus americanus. NCBI lineage: Eukaryota > Metazoa > Arthropoda > Malacostraca > Decapoda > Nephropidae > Homarus > Homarus americanus. Next base: position 8,350 of record NW_024747946.1, on the reverse strand, counting down.
TGTGTGGGCTTTCTATATACCTTAAATTTATAGTTTTGGCCATTTCTCATGATAAGCATATCAAGAAATGGAAGGGATTCACTTATTTCTCTTTCAATTTTGAATGTGATACTAGGGACAATATTATTAAGCTTGTCTAAAAATTCCAAAGGGTCACTGTTTTTAGGCCAAAGACAAAGAACATCATCTACATATCTATACCAAGGAGGAATAAAGTCCACTATATTGGGTAGTAATCTAGACTCAAAAAACTCCATATAAATCCGTTGTTTCCATTTTCCGTGTGTGATTTTATCATATATATATATATATATATATATATATATATATATATATATATATATATATATATATATATATATATATATATATATATATATATATAAATGATTGTGGAGGACTTACATGAGGTATTACTCGTATTATATGTGTGTGTTTAATGTCATTATCTCACAGTGACTAACACTAAGCCGCCAGTGGTGGAACACAAGTAGCGTGCTGCTGCTATTACTACGTGTGTGTGTGTGTGTGTGTGTGTATTTACTTGCTCACGTATTGTTCTGTGAGTGTAAGTGCTCATGTACGATTGTGTATATATGTGCGTGCGTGTGTTCCAGCTTTGTAAATGCATGGTCATGGATTCTAACACAATTCTCGCATCCAAGCAAATTTGCCCTGGTTCATCATTCCATGGGACTGAGATACATACAGTAGTCTTGGCGACGTCCAGTACAGCAAGAGAAGTAGGTAGTAGGCAGCCCTCAAACAGGGAGGTACTACCGCCTGGGAAGGTACTGAAAGCATAATGTGTTGTCTAATGGTAGACCCTGCTGCCATGTGGCATCACGAAAATTGTAACTAAGTCCCAGGTTGTTGATCTGACTTTCTGCCTCATTTACACACAATTGCAGGGTCTCAATTGTTTCTCTTACTATTGACAACACAACATACAAATATTGTTTCTCACTCTTGATCTTTTTTTTTTCATTTTTGTATATCCTTATGGTTCGTTGTTATTATTATTATTATTATTATTATTATTATTATTATTATTATTATTATTATTAAATTTTCGCCCCCCAGGCCCGGATGTGGGTCGGTGACCTGTGCCCGGGTGGGCTAATCCCCGTAAAAAAGCAAAAACACACGAAACAAAAAGTGTCAAACTAACTCACGCTTGTTTACGAGGCAACTGTTTGTAGTGTAACTTAATTCATCACTCCGGCTTGTTTTTAGTTGCATACCATGTTTAAATTTCTCTAACTAAATTCATGTAACGACAAAAATTTAAGAAAAAATATTACTTTTCCCTGTAGTAACAACACTCTTTACCACCATTCGCGTAATTTTGTCTTAAATATATTAAAAAAAAAGTCAAATACTTTCTCGTGTGCCTTCAGTAATCTTATCCTGTCTTCTCAAGTCCCGCCATCAGTACAAATATTCATCCATAAAAGGAACAAAGTCTCTCCCCTTACAGAGTATGTTGACACAGTGGTCTCATGGACACAGCGCGGCGGGGTGTTGAGGTGCGAGGTGACATAAAAGTCTTTTTCTGTCAGTAAGGTGGTTTGAGAGCGTCACACCCACTACAAAGTTGTTCAGGGTGATGGATGGATGAATCTGACTCCACAGCCTCTTATTCCATCCTCCATCCTGACTATGGTAAATACATTTTCGCAAAGCTTACATAATAAAGCTGAACTTAAACTTGTAGATGAAGCTGAACTTAGCATTAACAACTAAGAATATGATTTCTTCACTAGTAAACCATTGCTAAGAATGTGTGTACCTAACAAACGCTAATAAAAGAAAGTAATAGTTTTTACACACTGAGACAGACAAAGGCTCCAGTAAACGTAAAGAAAGATTTGTACCCGCAAGAACAGTTCCTAGGCGCTGCTCGGTTATGACTCACACACGCTCCGACTGCTACACAACCATGTATTAAGTTACCGCGACGTCAGCTTCATTAAAACTTATAATGAGGTCTTATATTGGCTCTTATTACCCAGCGGCTGCCTCTCTCACTACAACCTCTCCTCCGACATTGTCCCACCTCCTTCCATTACTTTAGGTCCGAACACACTCCAGGTTGTAGATTCCACGAAGCTCCTCGGCATCACCATAGACAACAAACTAAATTGGAAACCGGTCACCTTTAAATTGCCAGTGACAAGGACCACCGCGGTGTTTACATATATCGTGAAAACTGTGTCGGCGACCCCAAGCACCAGGGACAAAGACCCACGGTCTTTACGACTGACAAATATTAACAGATGTCTACCAGTGTCAGTGGCCCTCAAAGTGCCGTCAGTGACAAACACTTCCGTCCGCCCACAACAGATATCAATAGATGGCCACCAATCACTTACTCCCGACGCACTCTGTACCATCTAAAGCGTGGGAACGGTTATCCTGATGGCAGTGTTATCGTGCGACTCAAGTCACTGAACATATTCCACGCGCGTAGCCGTAGACAAGGCCGTCATACACATAAGCCCATTATGACCGTAACCTCCGCTAGGAAACCGGAGAAACCCACCCCTGACAGACCGTACCATTACACTGAAGTTCCACGGATATGGTACGATCTCCCGTCTCTACTGCTATCCAACGTTACTTCCCTAACTAACAAAATTGACGAGCTGGCAACTACAGTCAGGTCAGCCGCCGCGAGCGTCGTTGCCATATGTGAGGCTTGGCAAATTGTGCCTGAAACGTGTCATATTGAGGGATATCAACTCTTTCATCAACCTTCGTTCACATAGACGAGGAGGGGGCGTTGCCCTCTTCTGTCAAGATGACCTACGCCCGTCACGCCTGGATGTTCAAGTCCCAGCAGATGTGGAAGCATTATGGGTACGTGTTGTGCCACCGGCCCACCCTCGCCACACTGGTTCCATCATAATCTGTGTGGCATACCATCCGCCTCGCTCACCCACCAGAGACACTCTTATCAATCATCTCATTACCACCTCAGAGTCAGGTACCCATGTGCCAAGTTAGTATTATGTGGGGATTATAATGAAATTGACACCACTGATATCCAGGACCAGCTATCACTATCACAAGTTGTGACCTTCCCCACACACGGTCAAAATACCCTTGACCTTATCTTAACTGACTTAGCGGACCAGTACCAACCACCTCAACCAATGCCTCCTATCGGGTGTAGCACACACTTATCAGTGCTCTGGTCCCCAGCTGCCACTCCCACTCAAGCACAGAGACCCTACATCAAGACCGACAGGCCGATTACTGACTCTGCAGTGCGCCTCTTCGGGCAGTGTTCACCATCCCTGGACTGAAGTACTTAGCGTGGATGACGTGGAAACCAAATGGATAAATTATACCAACACCACCACGGAAGCTCACCACCACTTCTTCCCCGAGAAGTCCGTCAGATCTCACCCAGCTGACTTGCCTTGGATCACACCTCGGATCAAAAGACTTATGCAACAGAGAGACAGAGCCTTTCATCTCAATGACCACATCCGCTACAGGTCCCTTCGCAACCGAGTCATCCGCGAAATACGCACTGCAAAGAAGTCCCACTACCCAACCAAATTACAACACCTGAAGCAGACCAACATCAGTCAATGGTATGGTAAGCTTAAAGAACTCTGTGGACTAAACAATAAGACACACCCCCTCCCCTTCCTTAGCCATCTCACTAATGTTGACGCAGCTGAGCAAACAAACAACCATTTCGCTGCTATATGCCCGACGCTCCCCCGGCTTGACACAACCACTCTCCCTGCTTACCTACCAGCCCCCCCTCCCACTGACCTAGTAGAAGAATTTGAGGTAGCAAAACGCCTGGACAAACTAAAATTAAAACGCTCTACCACCCCTATTGACTTACCAATGAAACTTTTCAAGGAGTTCTCCCCGGAGCTAGCTAAACCCCTATGCTCCATCATCAATCCTTCTCTCAGTCAAGCCAGATGCCCAGCTGACTGGAAGACCTCTTATGTATCACCAGTGCCCAAGTCAACCAGCCCACAATCCTTAAATCAGCTACGACCTATTGCAATCATCCCACTACCCAGCCTAATCTGTGAAAGTTTTGTGTTCGACTGGGCTTATGCTGATATTGCAGGAGTCGTAGACCCTCAGCAATTTGGCAACATGAAAACTTCCTCCACCACTCACTGTCTTGTCAGCTTTCTCGATTACATATACTGCCATCTCGAGAAAAGAAAAACGTCTGTAGCTGTCGCCTTCATTGATTTCACTAAAGCTTTCGACCTAGTCGACCACAATATAATCATCAACAAAACTATTGACCTCGGGCTTCGGAGAAGTCTTATACCATGGCTTACAGACTTCCTCAGTGACCGACGCCAAGCTGTACGCTTCCGAGGGGCTGTCTCCACCTTTCAGTCACTCACCTGTGGCGTCCCCAAAGGCACCAAGATGGGACCACTCTGCTTCCTTATGCTCATCAATGATGCCCTAAGAGAAACCCCCGCTCGCTGGAAATATGTCGACAACTCCACCATTGGGATCAGCGTCAACAATTCTACTCCCAACTATACCGCCCTTCAGGATTTATTGAACACTCTTCAAAACTGGGCCACCAACAACCATGTCACCATCAACCATACCAAAACCATGGTTATGCACATCAACCTCTTCTCCGACATTGTCCCACCTCCTTCCATTACTTTAGGTCCGTACACACTCCAGGTGGTAGATTCCACGAAGCTCCTCGGCGTCACCATAGACAACAAACTAAATTGGAAACCACACGTCAGTGAAGTTGTCAAATCCTCCAGTTTCCGTCTCCACCTCCTCCGCCGACACAAGTCCCTCGAAGTTCCTGCACCCGAGCTCCTCAGTGTTTACACAACATTCATACTTCCCAAGCTCACCTATGCCTCCCCCACCTGGTCTTCCTCCCTAAATGCCACACAACGTAAACACCTAGAAAAAGTGCAAAAGAGGGCATGCAAGATTATTCTCTCCCCTTCCTACTCCACATATCAAGAAGCGCTCAACACACTGACCCTTTCGACTCTCACTGACCATCAACACGACCTCATCTGCAAATTTGGTAAGAAGCTTCTACACCATCCTCGACACCGGCTCCTACTACCACCTGAGATCCCTAGCCCGAGAATTGCTGTTCGACACCACAACAGCATCCAGCCCATACGTGCACGAACTGATCGCTATAAGAACAGCCCAGTCCCAACCATTGTAAAAATTATCAATAACTTGTAATAGACCAGTGTATTCACTCCCAGTAAATACTACTTCTTGCACTGTCACTATGTTGAAATGCACTGTAGTTTGAGCTTTTCCCCATCTAGTTATTATATATCTTATTTGTATCACTCATGTTACTTGTATATGATTTATAATTCGAAACCCATTCCCCAAATATGTAACTGTATATTTTCAGCCTTCTGGCTGCCAAGCTCTTTCAATAAACCGTTAATTATTATTATTATTATTATCATTATTATTATTATTATTATTATTATTATTATGAGTGCCACCAGGCCCCCCTCCGTGTTGTGGCACTGTGGGCGGCCGGCCATGTCGTGACCCGGGACGTAAACAAGATGGCGGCGCCTGACCTCCTATATTTCCAAATGGTCCTAAATGTTGACCTGACCAACAAAAGGACCTATTAGCCATGACAAGGACCTATAGCCATGACAGGGACCTATAGCCTTGACAGGGACCTATAGCCATGACAAGGACCTATAGCCTTGACAGGGACCTATAGCCTTGACAGGGACCTATAGCCTTGACAGGGACCTATAGCCTTGACAGGGACCTATAGCCTTGACAGGGACCTATAGCCATGACAAAGACCTATAGCCATGACAGGGACCTATATAGCCTTAACAGGGAGCAACAGAGGTCTTCAACAAACAGAGGTCACCAACAGGCAATAGAGGTCAACAACAGACAACACAGGCCAACAACAGGCAACAGAGGTCAACAACAAGCTAATGTCGTCAGGTTTTCTTCATATTTCCTGAATGTTCAGCTCAGGTAAAATAGTCAAGGTTTGGGGAAGAGATCAAGGTTTGGAGAAGTGATCAAGTTTTGGAGAAGTGATCAAGCTTTGGGAAAGTGATCAAGTTGTTTCTAAAAATTGATCAAGTGAGTTTGAGAGAGAAATTTACAGTATGTTTGGAAAGAGTTTAAGATAATTATGATTCCATTTGTTGTTTCCTTATTAGTAATACTATGATGACCACAATATCATATAGATCGTAAAGAGAAAAATATATAACAGTGTTGATTACTGGTCATGGGTAATGAGTGCCACCGCCCTCTGTGTTGTGGCACTGTGGGCGGCCGGCCATGTCGTGACCCGAGACGTCAACAAAATGGCGGCGCCTGACCTCCTGTATCCCCAAATGGTCCTAAATAAGAATAATAAGATAATAGGAAGAATAACTCTCTCGGGGTATTGGTGCTATCTCTCTCCATTATGTCCTGGGTTCGAGTCCTGCATCTATATAGCCGTGAGAAGGGTGTTATCCAGCGTGACCCTACCAAACACCTCAGATTCCCTCCTGCACTAAACTCTACACGATAAAATTAATAACAAAGTAAGTAAGAACAGACCAGCCGCCCGAACTAACAAGGTGGTATTTGGTGAGAAAAAAATATTGAAGGTGGAAAGACGAACGTACGGACCAGGTGAGTAAATTAAGTCAATACTGTACACAAACTCTCGGCCCTACGTCAGGTATAAGTCTTGGCCCACGTCCACCATCTAAATTCATAGGTGTCAGACGGGCTCCACCAGCTGTCTCATAACTACAGGTAAGATACAGTAATTAACTTGTGACCCCGAGACTGATAGTACAGAGACGAGGCCGAAGGAGTACTATACCAACACACACAGACACACCTCAACTCATGTTCAACAACCAACCTGGTAACCACAAACGCGGTCCCAACAAATTCAAGATAGGTAACAACATTATTGACTATGTTTCTTCTTTTAAATATCTTGGTGCCTCCGTCCCTTGTACCCTACCTGCCATACAACAGCTAACCCGCCAATGTACTGACAGACTGAGAGGGGTGTGTGAGGCGTGGGGAGAGGGGTGTGTGAGGCGTGAGGAGAGGGGTGTGTGAGGCGTGGGGAGAGAAGTGTGTGAGGCGTGGGGAGAGGGGTGTGTGAGGCGTGGGGAGAGAGGGGTGTGTGAGGCGTGAGGAGAGGGGGTGTGTGAGGCGGCCTGTGGAGATGTGTGAGGCTGATATAGGGAGAGAGGTCTGTGAGGCGTGGGGAGAGGGTGTGTGAGGCGTGTGGAGATGGTGTGTGTGGCGTGGGGAGAGGGGTGTGTGAGGCGTGGGGAGAGGGTGTGTGAGGCGTGGCGAGAGGGTGTGTGAGGCGTGGGGAGAGGGTGTGTGAGAACACAAACACCTGTATAGATTTGTAGGTTCGGTTTACTGGATCAGAGAGATATGTACACAGAGAGAGGTAGCGCTCCTCAGCTAGGCTCCTTGTCAACTGCTATAGACGACGTTTGGCAAGTGAGACATTAGCAGCTTCCATACGTCGCCAGGCACATTAATTAAGCATGTGGGATATGGTAATAACATTGCCACACGCTGCTAGCTAGGCTGAATAAATAATACATAAATGGAGCACATACATAATATACATACATAATATATAATCCAGCATACATAATATACATACACCTCCCTCCCCCCTATACGCTCATAGCAAAGTCTTGAGCGGACCTTTTCTTCTGGATCCGTTCTGAGCGTCGAGGGACTTCATCACTGGGAAGGGTATGGGACTCAACACTGGTGGCGGGGCCGGCAGAAGGCATTGTTACAGGGCGGAGAAAACGGCGGTTCCTCCACCACACACGACCACTGGGTAACCGCACCTGGTAGTCCCGTGACCTACCAAGACCCATGACTACGCCTACTTTGTCCCAACGTAGGGAGGTCGGATCCTGAACACGGACTTGGGTGCCGACACTCAACTTGGGGAGAGAACGGGCTTGGTCGTTGTAGCGGGCGACGACGTCTTGAACACGGTCGGCGGCTCGGCGATCACAATCCTCTGTCTTGGCCTGCCACTCCTTGGAGAAGGATTGAGGGTGAGCAGGGACACAAGAACGAAGGGGGCATCCATACAAAACCTGGGCAGGGGAGCGTCCGGTGTAGTTAGGTGTGTTGCGGAGTTCAAGAAGACCCCGGTCGAAGGCCTCGCAGTCAATATTCCCAAAGGGGGCCACCTTAAGGATGAGGTGCTTCAAAGATTTGACAGCAGCCTCAGCGTGGCCGTTGGACTGCGGGTAATGGGGCGATGACAACACATGCCGGACTCCCCATCGGTCAAGGAACACAGCAA
>NW_024747945.1:0-17282 GCF_018991925.1 Homarus americanus | reverse complement strand
TGGTGGATGGGGAATGTGTGGTGCTGGTGGGGAGAGGGTGTGAACTGCTGGGTGGGGAAGGGTGTGGGGGTGGATGAGGAATGTGTGAGTGCTGGGTGGGGGAAGGTGTAGTGCTGGGTGAGGAAGGGTGTGGGGGTGGATGAGAATGTGTGGTGCTGGGTGGGGAGGTGTGGGGTGGATAAGGGGAAGGTGTGTGAGTGGTGGGTGGGGAAGGTGTGGGGTGGATGAGGAAGGTGTAGTGCTGGATGAGGGAAGGTGTGGTGGTGGGTGAGGGAGAGGTGTAGTGGTGGGTGAGGAAGGTGTGTGAGTGGTGGATGAGATGTGGTGCTGGGTGAGGAAGGTGTAGGGGTGGATGAGGAAGGTGTAGCGCTGGGTGAGGAGGTGTAGTGCTGGGTTGAGGAATGTGTAGTGGTGGATGAGGAAGGGTGTGAGTGGTGGATGGGGAATGTGTAGTGCTGGGTGGGGAAGGTGTAGTGGTGGATGGGGAAGGTGTAGCGCTGGGTGAGGGAAGGTGTGGGGGTGAATGAGAAGAGGGAGGTCCTTAGAGGGTGGGTGAGAGGTGTGAGTGCTGGTGTGAGGGAATGTGGTGCTGGGTGAGATGTGTGGTGGTGTGGGTGTGAGGAAGGTGTAGGGGTGGATGAGGGAAGGTTAGTGCTGGGTGAGGGAAGGTGTGGAGATTAGTGGGGAAGGTGTAGTGGTGGGTGAGGAAGGTGTAGGGGTGGATGAGGAAGGTGTAGTGCTGGGTGAGGAATGTGTAGTGGTGGGTGAGATGTGTGTAGTGGTGGAGTCGAGGAAGGTGTGGAATTGGATGAGGAAGGTGTAGTGCTGGGTGAGGAATGTGTGGTGCTGGGTGAGGAATGTGTAGTGGTGGGTACAGGGAAGGGTGTAGGGGTGGATGAGGGAGGTGTAGTGCTGGGTGGGGAATGTGCCAGTGGTGGATGGGGAAGGTGTGAGTGGGGTGGATGAGGGAATGTGTGTGAGTGTGCTGGGTGAGGAGAGGGTGTGGGGTGGATGAGGAAGGTGTGGCCTTTGGGTGAGGAAGGTGTAGGGGTGGATGAGGGAATGTGTGAGTGGTGGATAGGGGAAGGTGTAGTGGTGGATGAGGAATGTGTAGTGCTGGGTGAGGGAAGGTGTGGCGCTGGGTGGGGGCCTAGCGCTGGGTGAGGGAAGGTGTGGGGGTGAATGGGGAATGTGAGTGGTGGATGAGAGGTGTGAGTGGTGGATGAGGAATGTGTAGTGGTGGATGAGGAAGGTGTGGCGCTGGGTGAGGGAAGGTGGGGGTGGGTGAGGAGGTGTGGTGCTGGGTGCAGGGAAGGGATGTGGTGGTGGGTGAGGAAGGGTGTGGGGTGGGTGAGGGAGGGTGTAGTGCTGGGTGAGGGAAGGGTGTAGTGGTGGATGAGGAATGTGTGAGAGGTGTGGTGGATAGGGGAAGGTGTAGTGGTGTGAGGAATGTGTGAGTGGTGGATGAGAAGGTGTGGCGCTGGGTGAGGAAGGTGTGGCGCTTCGTTGAGGAAGATTGGGGGTGGATGAGGAGGTGTAGTGCTGGGTGAGGGGGAAGGTGTGGGGTGGATGGGGAAGGGTGTGGTGCTGGGTGGGGAGGTGTGAGGGGTGGATGAGGAATGTGTAGTGGTGGATATGGGGAAGGTGTGGCCTTTGGGTGAGGAAGGTGTGGTGGTGGGTGAGAGAGGTGTGAGTGGTGGATGAGGGAATGTGTGAGTGGTGGATGAGAGGGTGTAGCGCTGGGTGAGGAGGTGTGGGGAACGGATGAGGAAGGTGTGGTGCTGGCTGAGGCAAGGTGTAGGGGTGGATGATGAAGGTGTAGTGCTGGGTGAGGAAAGGTGTGGTGGTGTATGAGATAGGTGTAGTGCTGGGTGAGGAAAGGTGTGGTGGTGGATGATGAAGGTGTAGTGCTGGGTGAGGCAAGGTGTAGGGGTGGATGAGGAAGGTGTAGTGCTGGGTGAGGAAGGTGTAGAGGTGGGTGAGGAAGGTGTAGTGCTGCGTGAGGAAGGTGTAGGGGTGAATGAGGAAGGTGTAGAGGTGGGTGAGGCAAGGTGTGGTGGTGGATGATGAAGGTGTAGTGCTGGGTGAGGCAAGGTGTAGGGGTGGATGAGGAAGGTGTAGTGCTGGGTGAGGCAAGGTGTAGGGGTGGATGAGGAAGGTGTGGTGGTGGATGAGGCAGGTGGATGTTGGCCGTGAGAGTCTCAGGTCATGAGCGAGGCTTCCTGTGAGAGACAAGTTTGTCCTAAGAGTCACTTAAGTGTCCACCACCATGATGACTCTCAAGACTTAAGACGTTCTCCTACAAACTTTTTACCCGTGTGTGTTCTTCCTAAAGTTGAGACACATCTGCCCAACCATCGGCTACTTTATATAATTTTTCTACTTCTCCTTTTTACTTTTACTTTCCATTATTATACAGCAACTTGTTTTGGTTTTATATAAATATACAGATTTTGGTGACATCAGGAAGTGATTTCCTTCACCTCTGTGTTAACTAATACTATGCAGTTTGAGATAGTGTGAGTTATTAGCTTAATGACTGTGATAATGGAAGAAAGTAATATCATTCTTATCTAAAAAGTATTGTAAGTTAAACATGTATTACCTTGTTGTATTAATTGGAAATATTATACACCAGTTAACTCAATCATGATGGAGTAACATACTGTATCATGATAGTTGACACACAGACAAGAGTAGCTGCTGACAGACCACAGGGTGAGGGATAAGGAGCCAACGAGGAGGACATATTGACCCCACAACTTAACTGTGTGAGACTATAACTGACTGGTGGAGGAGAAGTGAGAGGAAGTGAGGAAAACAGGAGAGAGAGAGTATGAGTGTTCTGGGTTGCATTGGTAACAAACAATTCACAAGTAACACCCCTGGCGCTTACCACACACACACACACGTCTCTCTCTCTCTCTCTCTCTCTCTCTCTCTCTCTCCTAGACGTAGTTATCATGTCAGAGTGGAGTCAGTACTTGAGTCGTGCAGCTGGGGACTGGTTCAAAAATATAATTAGTACGTGATGTTTTTCTCTAGAGCAAAAATCATTCATAACTTCTCGATAGAAATATGAGGAAAACAGTTTCTCTGGGGGGCAATATAAGATCCTTTTCTAGTACAATTACTCTCCACTGCCTTTGTTTTATATGTTATTATACGGAAGATATGTGCTAAAATACATGTAATACAGATGTTAATATATTCTTCATGTCACCTAACGTAATATCCGTGAGGGAGTTGGTGGAATATAACAGCAGTGAGCGAATCCCCTTGTTCGTGAGTGTTACTCTCCCTGCCACAATATCTCTCCCGCAAATGGACGGATACCTTCGGAATCTGGCAGGGACACTGGCACCCTTAAGAGCCAGGAAAAATTCGATAGCAGACATGATACGATTCTTTAACCAGGAGCTTTATGGTGTTCGGGGATATATTGCGTCTTCGATTATATGTGAAAGGACACGCACAGGGCTTGTTGTTACCCTTGTGTGTGTGTGTGTGTAAGTTATTGTTATCTGCACCATGTTCATAACCCATGGAGGTTATTCATATCTGTTGTGGTGCAGTGGTGGTATGACTCTCTCTCTCTCTCTCTCTCTCTCTCTCTCTCTCTCTCATAAAATATTCAACAATATTTCTAACTCCATTACAAGGAAGTTACCAATGATTTTAAATATTTTGTGAGCGAATAATCTTCCTGTACTGTCAAGTTATCACCATCTTGTAAAGTTTATGGAGGAATGTGCAGCAAATTTATATTGAGTTGATATTAGTTGTTGATGACACTATAGCGAGTCTTATAGTAATTTCAACTGTGTATTAGACTTTTATAACTATAACACCTACAAGCTTCACATAATCATAACACTTATAAGACTCTAGTACTTAACATCAACACAATATTAACACATCAGGCTTAGCATTATCCTTTGTCTTTCATCATTTAATTCACTGTATATATATATATATTCAGAAATTTCAGAGTAATTTCAAATGCCCCGCCATGAGTGATACTGAGCGTTCAAGGTCATCTGAGGGGAGGGAGCGCTGCCTGCTCGTAGCGAGAGACTGCGGAACTAGGCCTATATGATATTGAATGTGATTTACCGAATTAATAATGATGCGATTCATGAAGTTAAGGGACTATTATTGAATTTGAAATTATTATAGATCGTTTAGCAGTCTGAATAATGTTACGGGTGTCCCAAGGAGTTATTAGTTAGGCGGTAAATATATCACGTAGGCCCAAGCTAGCGCCTTGGGGGAGACGAGACGCTGGCTAGGCAGTCCCGGAGAGCATTCACACAGACAAGACGTTCCGCGCGTCCATCAGAAATAGTCACGTGGCCTAGTCACCTGTGCTGCGCTATTGCAGTATAACAAGTAAGTCTCATTCGATCTCAGACAGGGTTAGATAGGGCAGTGATAAAGTAAACTAGAGCTAACAGTGAGTTCATTTCAGGGTTTCCGTCAGAACCCACTTGACTGGAGTTGACCGGAGTTGACTGCGAGAGATTGACTGCCGTTGATGATTGAGGGTGGCGATTGTCGCCATTGGACCGATCAGTGTAGGCCTGTCACTGTTTAGCGGGGTAGCAAAGGATCTCTTGAGTGAACGAGTGCTCCCGACAACTAACACGACACGGGACCAGCATCAGCAGTGGGTGATCAGTTCTTACCACTCCGGTGCACAACCCCACATGTCCCGAGCAGCTAGTGAAACCCTCTTGCTAACGGGAAGCTAAAGTTTCTCTCAACTGCGCAAGGTCTGATTGGCTCACTCTCTTCCTGCCCATGGACGCACTGGGAGTACACTGAGGCTATCTGAGTATATTAATGGTCACACACTGAGACCGTGAGTCTAGGACTCTAGGAGATACCTAGAGGAACATTTTATCTTCCTTATCACGGGTGTAGTTAACACCATTCCTCAGACTGATATTATCTTGACGTGTGTAGTTTAATATTTCTTAAATAATTTTGATAGTAGTGTTTTTTTTGAATGTTTGTGCCATTAAGTGGAACCAGAGTGATACTGTGATTTGATTCTTTTAATGCCTCTAATTCTTCATAATTCTGATCTCAGGTATAACCTTGTTCCCCAGAGCAGTGGTTAGGTTAGGTTAGGAAGTGTACACCTGTTGGGGTGCTATAATTTTGTTGAGTGATATTATTTTGCTGAAAGCCCTTAGGGCCTATTCATTGTAGAGTATTTAATTTCTTATCTTTTATTACCATTCCTCAGTGACTGATATTATTTTTTATTACCATTTCCTCAGTGACTGATATTATTTTGTTGAAAGCCCTTAAGGCCTATTCATGGTAGAGTATTTAATTTCTTATTTTTTAATACCATTTCCTAAGTGACTGATATTATTTTGTGAAAGCCCTTAAGACCTGTTTCATGTGTGCAAGCAACATTTCTTAATACTTCAAATTTATTGTTGCCTGAGTTTCTAATAATTTCTATATCATGTATAACTTTTATTCCCCAGAGTAGTGTTTTAAGTTCAGGTTAAGAGGTGCGCATATTGGTGTACCATTATTTGATTGTGGTTGTAGTGTTGGAGGGAATATAAGTGTCTAAATTTTACAGTGTGTCTCATTCATCCCAGTCACAGACGCTATCCTTCCACGGGTCACGGACAATTAATTTCGTTTAGTAGATTTAAGTGTTCTTGTGCTGGTTCGGGATTTTTCTCAAGGGGCGCTTCCACTGCTATTACCATCTTATAATCTTTAATAAACCCCAAGTCAAGTGAGAAAATCAAGTCCAGTAAATTCCGACCGGTTACAAATGGTAGCAGAGCGTAGTTTTTAATGTCGTGACTGATAGTATTGTGGTTGGGATAATGAACGCCATCATGTGTTGGTTAGTAATGGTAGGGATTGAACTCGCACTGATGCTCATCCTTGTGCCCGGACTGAGTTGGTTAGGCTTGACAGTAGAGATGTGTATGAGGAGGAAGAGAGACGGCCGCGGGACCTTGGTACAGCTGAGAGAGGAGTTCGGAGACCTAAAGAGGGATTATCAAGCACAGGTAAACAGGTTCAAGTGGGAGTCTCAGGCACACATTCAACGGTTCAGGGAGGAAACAAGGGGTGAATGTCAGGCACACGTCCAGCAGTCAAGGAAGTGTGAGGTCCAAGTGGGAAATATAGGGGTACGTAAGTAGTTCAGAGAGGTTGATCGAGCCCTCCAGCTGAGAGACAAGACGAAGCCGACCGATTACAGTTTAGGGTGCATGGTAATGAGAAAAGGCAGCTTGTCGAGGGTGAGTTGGAGGAGTCGTGAGTAGGGCAGAGGGGATTGGAGAGATGGTTAGGTCAGAGATGTGCGTTGAGTAGTGGTTGCTGTCATGAGCGGGATTGAGAGTACGGTTGTAATGTCCAGGGCCTCACTAATATGGACTGGTACATTAGGGTGTGTCATAGGAGGGAAGATCAGCTAAAACTAATGGCCCATCACTTTTATGGTAGATTTTAGTGTATATAAACAGAAAATAATTTCAGTTTTAATATTTTGCAACCTTTTGCTAGGTAAATTTTAGCGTGAAATTTATCGAAAATCTAACGTACAGCTGCATTAGTGCATTACAATTAAATAGTGAACATTGCTTTCTGACTTCATTCTTTAACAACCCAACTAACAATATTTTTTTCTGTTTCAGATTCTGATGCATTTATAAGTTGATAATATTTGCGATGGCTGCTTGTGTCAGGACGAGGAACCAAAAATCCAGCCATCTCAGTCACTATCTTGGGTCTGGGAGAGAGCTCCTAAAGTCGGAGTTGCCTACATTGAGAGAGATGCTTTGAGACCTGAGGTATTTTTTCAAGGCAAATCAGTGAAAAGAACCAAAAGAACTTACACAAATAAAAGGCAGCTGCCAGTGATATGACAAAAGCATCTTGGCACAGTACACTCTGTGGCTAACGCTCAGTTCAAGCCTCCAGTCATAACAAGTCAGAAGAAGATTAGTGAGAGACTGCTAGCCAGTTGGGAAAAGGCAAGAGATATCTCTCTTGGGAGAGGAAAACTTACAGTTAAGGACAGCTTTGCCAAGCAACTGGACCAGTTATTTGACATAATTACTTGCAAGTGCCCAATTGTTCTCTGTCCTGAGTTTGGATGCGATCGTGACTGTAAATCCGAGGCCCACATCTCCTGTATTTGCAAGCGTGAACTGAAGATTCCTGTGATCGCACTGGCATTTGTCAAAGCACAGAGAGAGAAGACTGGCAGTATAGGGGCTCTCATGATTTCTAGCCAAGATATTCCGGATTCCAAGAGACAGGAGGCTGCCATAGAGAGACAGAAGAGTTGCCGAGGAAAAGAGACTTGAGAAGGCCCAGGGTGAGGTGAAAAAGGCCGATGATTGGAGTCAAGCTGATTCAGAGTTTAATGACTTCCCCATGGCTGATCCGAGGGCTGACCAGGAGAATGGTGACTTTGTCCCTAACCCAGAAAATAATGATCCCAAACCTTCCAGGCATAACATTCGAAATAGGAAAGATATCCCGAGCATAGCTCTGGCCAGCATGCGACACCACACTGGTCTCAGAGAAACTGCAGAGATAGCAACAGCTGCCTGGATTGACGGTGGTTTGATAACACCTGATGATGTTCACCTGGTTATAGATCATAACAAAGTAAGGAGAGCTCAGGAGAAACTTGTCAGTAACCTAGAAGAGGAGTTTGATAAGGGGATAAGAGAAAATGGAATCAGTGTTTGTTCTTTGATGGGAGAAGAAGGATTATGACATAAGTTGATTCTGACAAGTTGTTCCTTGCCATGGTGAAGGAGGAACACTACTCCTGCTGCAGTGAACCAGGAGGGAAGTATTTGTGGCATTTCACTCCAGAGAAAGATGACATCAGGAAACCAGCTGAGATAGTGGCAGATAACATTGTGAACTGGCTCAGAGAGAGGAACGTAGACCAGACCCTGCAGGCCATTGGAGGGGACAGCACCAACACGAACACAGGGTGGCAAGGGGGGTCATACAGTGGATAGAGCGGACGATTGGGAGGAAGCTGGTCTGGATTGTTTGTGACCTCCACACCAACGAGTTGCCACTCAGACATCTGATCCAGGAGTTGGATGGCAAGACTCTTTCAAACAACAGATGGTCTGGTCCTCTTGGCAAGATGCTGGACTCTGCCACTGGGTTAGAAATAAATCCGAGCTTTGAAAAAATCACAGTTGGCCCTCCACTCGTTGAGCTTGCACATACTGTTGACGACCTGAGTACTGACCAGTACTATGGTTACATGATTTGCAGTGCCATCACAAACTGGGTCCATGCCTGATAGACTTGCTTACCTGCAGATAGGTCCAGTCTCATTCTAGGTGGCTCCTAGCAGCTCTCAGGTTCTGCAGAATTTGGGTGGCCTCATCATAAGCTGAAAGGGAACCAACTACAACCTGAGACTTATTTTCCAATTCATCGTGGTGTCTACTTGCCAAATTGGTTCCTGCCAAGGTCAAGTCATCGTTCTCCGAAAGGTCCGAGGCATGTTCTCTTCCAGCTTGAGCTCCTGAGAGTCAGCCAGGAAGGTTGTTCAGATTGTGGAGCAGACTGTGAGGAGATCTTCCTGGTATGCTCATCCCGAGCAGTTCTGCAGACCAATGCTCTGCAGTAAGGATGAGGAGGAGAGAAGAGTGGCAGTCAAAAAGATCTTGGATATGAGACTTATGAGAGGATCTGGGCATGATGAATCAGTTGGTGACGATTCCTTCAGGGTCAGGAAGACTCCTGAAGTCAATCTAGGTGCCAAGACCCTCACTGATCTCATAGATCTGGATAACATCCAGGCTGGCAGTGAGCCCCCTCTTACCTGCAACCTCACCAATGTTCAAGTCAGAGCTTTCCTGGACAACCCCATGCATGTCCCTGCCTGGCCCTCGCACACCCAGAGTATAGAGCGTTGTGTACAGCAAGTGAGCGAGGCCAGCAGTCACGTGTACAGCCAGGAGAGGAGGGAAGGCTACATCCGAGCTCAGGTGGTCAGCAGGAAGGTGATGAGTAGAAACAGAAGCAAGAAAGACATGTTCTCTATGGTGTGCAGCAACACCGGGTCGTAGTAGTAAAACCGGTTTTTGTATTTGATGATTTTGTTTTCTAAAGGAATATTAAATTTAATAAATGTGTCAAGATCATTCGCTTCACTATTCTGGATCATTTTCATCCTAATAAATTAACCTGATACATTTACTTTACTTTAAATAAGCTATTTAGTGGTGTTGGTAAAAGGGTGGGAATACTGAATTTTCATAAGATTTCAAGTTAAAATTTACCTAGCAAAAAATGAAAACTTTTAAAATCTGAAGATATCACCTGTTTCTGCACATAGAACTACATCATTAATACCATGGGCCGATTTTTCAAACTCAAAAAAAAAAAATTCGCCTCCGTATGACACACCCTACTGGTACATTGTCAGAGGGTTGGTCTGCCGGCATGAGGTTCGGAGACGTGGACTGAGTATTTTTTTGACACTGGTTCCTCTTAGCTCAAGGGCCAGGCAAAGGAGAGCATGTTTGAAATGGACTGAGTAGTGTTTTGACACTGGTTCCTTTTAGCTCAAGGGCCAGGCAAAGGAGAGCATGTTTGAAATGGACTGAGTAGTGTTTTGACACTGGTTTCTCTTAGTTCAAGGGCCAGGCCAAAGGAGAGCATGTTTGTTTTGGGCTGGTATTAATTTTGACATTGGTTCTCTAGTTAAGGGCCAGGCATAAGGGGAGCGTGATGTTCTGGTTGGTTTTGAGTTGGGCTAGGAAGAAATGGAGTTGCTGGCTGCGAGTGGAATAGTACAGAGTTGAAGGTGGGTTCTAAGTTGTTCTCTCAGCACATGAGGGCAGTGCTGTTTTCTTTTAGGGGGGTCGAGTGTTAGCGGGAGAGAATAGGAGAGAAGAGAAGACAGAAATGCTGCGTTTAGCATGTTAAAGGGGTGAGATGCAGTCCTTAGAACAAATTTTTAGGGGGGTCGTATGCATGTTTTTCTCAGCACATGAGGACAGTGCTGTCTTTTTTTTAGGGGGGTCGATTGTAATATTCAGAAATTTCAGAGTAATTTCGAATGCCCCGCCATTAGCGATACTGAGCGTTCAAGGTCGTCTGAGGGAAGAGAGCGCTCCCTGCACATAGCGAGAGATTGTGGAACTAGGCCTATATGATATTAAATGTAATTTGCCGTATTAATAATGATGCGATTCATGAAGTTAAGGGACTATTATTGAATTTGAAATTATTATAGATCGTTGATCAGTCTGAATAATGTTACGAGTGTCCCAAGAAGTTATTAGTTAGGCGGAAAATATGTCACGTAGGCCTAAGCTAACGCTTTGAGAGGACGCGACGCTGGCTCTCCCTCAGTCACGGGGAGCAGTCAGGCAAACAAGACGTCCCTGCACGTCAGTCACAGAAATAGTCACGTGGCCTAGTCACCTGTGCTGCGCTATTGCAGTATAACAAGTAAGTCTCATTCGATCTCAGACAGGGTTAGATAGTAGGGTGTGTCATACGGAGGCGAATTTTTTTTTTTTTGAGTTTGAAAAATCGGCCTATGGTATTAATGATGTAGTTCTATGTGCAGAATCATGTGATATCTTCAGATTTGAAAAGTTTTAATTTTTTGCTAGGTAAATTTTAACTTGAAATCTTATGAAAATTCAGTATTCCCACCCTTTTACCAACACCACTAAATAGCTTATTTAAAGTAAAGTAAATGTATCAGGTTAATTTATTAGGATGAAAATGATCCAGAATAGTAAAACGAATGATCTTGACACATTTATTAAATTTAATATTCCTTTAGAAAACAAAATCATCAAATACAAAAACCGGTTTTACTACTACGACCCCGTGTTGCTGCACACCATAGAGAACATGTCTTTCTTGCTTCTGTTTCTACTCATCACCTCCCTGCTGACCACCTGAGGTCGGATGTAGCCTTCCCTCCTCTCCTGGCTGTACATGTTACTGCTGGCCTCGCTCACTTGCTGTACACAACGCTCTATGCTCTGGGTGTGCGAGGGCCAGGCAGGGACATGCATGGGGTTGTCCAGGAAAGCTCTGACTTGAACATTGGTGAGGCTACAGGTAAGAGGGGGCTCACTGCCAGCCTGGATGTTATCCAGATCTATGAGATCAGTGAGGGTCTTGGCACCTAGATTGACTTCAGGAGTCTTCCTGACCCTGAAGGAATCGTCACCAACTGATTCGTCATGCCCAGATCCTCTCATAAGTCTCATATCCAAGATCTTTTTGACTGCCACTCTTCTCTCCTCCTCATCCTTACTGCAGAGCATTGTCTGCGGAACTGCCTCGGGATGAGCATACCAGGAAGATCTCCTCACAGTCTGCTCCACAATCTGAACAACCTTCCTTGGTTGACTCCTCAGGAGCTCAAGCTGGAAGAGAACATGCCTCGGACCTTCGGAGAACGATGACTTGATTCCAGGTTGAACCACTCACGATGATACAGGTTGTAATATCCTTTCAGTTTATGATGAGCGACCCAAATTCTGCAGAACCTGAGAGCTGCCAGAGCCACCCAGAATGTGAGACTGGACCTATCTGCAGGTAAGCAAGTCTATCAGGTACGACCCCCAGTTTTGATGGCACTGCAATCATGTAACCATAGTACTGGTCAGCATCAGGTCGTCAATGACAGTATGTGCAAGCCAACGAGTGGAGGGCCAACTGTGATTTTTTTCAAAGCTCGGATTTATTTCTAACTCAGTGGCAGAAAGTCCAGCATCTTGCCAAGAGGACCAGACCATCTGTTGTTTGAAAGAGTCTTGCCATCCAGCTCCTGGATCAGATGTCTGAGTGGCAACTCGTTGGTGTGGAGGTCACAAACAATCCAGACCAGCTTCCTCCCAATCTTCCGCTCTATCCACTGTATGACCCCCCCTTGCCACCCTGTGTTCGTGTTGGTGCTGTCCCCTCCAATGGCCTGCAGGGTCTTGTCTACGTTCCTCTCTCTGAGCTAGTTCACAATGTTATCTGCCACTATCTCAGCTGGTTTCCTGATGTCATCTTTCTCTGGAGTGAAATGCCACAAATACTTCCCTCCTGGTTCACTGCAGTAGGAGTAGTGTTCCTCCTTCACCATGGCAGGGAACAACTTGTCAGAATCTCCAGTTTTCATGAACACTTTAGTGTCATCCCTTCTCCCATCAAAGAACAAACAATTGATTCCATTTTCTCTTATCCCCTTATCAAACTCCTCTTCTAGGTTACTGACAAGTTTCTCCTGAGTTCTCCTTACTTTGTTGTATATCCATCACCCGGTGAATACCGTCAGGTGTTATCAAAACCACCGTCAATCCAGGCAGCTGTTGCTATTCTGCAGTTTCTTCTGAGACCAGTGGTGTCGCATTGCTGGCCAGAGCTATGCCTTCGATATCTTTCCTATTTCCCGAACTCCTTATGCCTGAAGGTTTGGGATCATTATTTTCTCAAGTTAGGGACAAAGCTCACCATTCTCCTGGTCAGCTCTCGGATCAGCCATGGGGAAGTCATTAAACTCTGAATCAGCTTGACTCCAATCATCGGCCTTTTTTACCTCACCCTGGGCCTTCTCAAGTCTCTTTCCTCGGCAACTCTTCTCCTCTTCTGTCTCTGTGGCAGCCTCCTGTCTCTTGACCCGGAATATCTTGGCTAGAAATCATGAGAGCCCCTATACTGCCAGTCTTCTCTCTCTGTGCTTTGACAAATGCCAGTTCGATCACAGGAATCTTCAGTTCACGCTTGTAAATACAGGAGATGTGGGCCTCGGATTTACAGTCACGATCGCATCCAAACTCAGGACAGAGAACAATTGGGCACTTGCAAGTAATTATGTCAAATAACTGGTCCAGTTGCTTGGCAAAGCTGTCCTTAACTGCAAGTTTTCCTCTCCCAAGAGAGATATCTCTTGCCTTTTCGCAACTGGCTAGCAGTCTCTCACTAATCTTCTTCTGACTTGTTATGACTGGAGGCTTGAACTGAGCGTTAGCCAGAGTGTACTGTGCCAAGACAGCTTTGGTCATATCACTGGCAATGTCTTTGTTTGTGTAAGTTCTTTGGTTCTTTTCACTGATTTGCCTGATTAAAACACCGTATCTCAAAGCATCTCTCAATGTAGGCAACTCCGACTTCAGGAGCTCTCTCCCAGACCCAAGATAGTGACTGAGATGGCTCGGATTTTTGGTTCCTCGTCCTGACACAAGCAGCCATCGCAAATATTATCAACTTATAAATGCATCAGAATCTGAAACAGAAAAAAATATTGTTAGTTGGTTTGTTAAAGAATGAAGTCAGAAAGCAATGTTCACTATTTAATTGTAATGCACTAATGCAGATGTACGTTAGATTTTCGATAAATTTCACGCTAAAATTTACCTAGCAAAAGGTTGCAAAATATTGAAACTGAAATTATTTTCTGTTTATATACACTAAAATCTACCAAAAAAGAGATGGGCCATTAGTTTTAGCTGATCTTCCCTCCTATGACACACCCTATTAGATAGGGCAGTGGTAAAGTAAACTAGAGCTAACAGTGAGTTCATTTCAGGGTTTCCGTCAGAACCCAGTTGACCGGAGTTTGACTGCGAGAGATTGGCTGCCGTTTGAGACTGCCGTTGATGATTGAGGGTGGCGATTGTCGCCATTGGACCGATCAGTGTAGGCCTGTCACTGTTTAGCGGGGTATCAAAGGATCGCTTGAGGGAATCTAGCCGTCTGGATGCCCAGCTGACGACGGGACGATCGTTGGGGCATCAGCTTTCCTCTACCTCGGCTCACAACACCACATGTCTCGAGCAGCTTAGTGAAACCCTCTTGCTAACGGGAAGCTAAAGCTTCTCTCCACTGTACAAGGTCTGATTGGCTCACTCCCTTCTGCTTTATGGACGCACTGGGAGTACACTGAGGCTATCTGAGTAAATTAATGGTCACACACTGAGACCGTGAGTCTAGGACTCTAGGAGATACCTAGAGGAACATTTTATCTCCCTTATTACGGGTGTAGTTAATACCATTGCTCAGACTGATATTATCTTGACGTGTGTAGTTTAATAGTTCCTAAATAATTTTGATAGTATTGTTCTTGAATGTTTGTGTCATTAAGTGGAACCAGAGTGATACTGTGATTTGATTCTTTTAATGCATCTAACTTTTCTCCATAATTCTGATCTCAGGTATAACCTTTGTTCCCCAGAGTAGTGTTTAAGTTAGGTTAGGAAGAGTGCATCTGTTGGGGTGATATAATTTTGTTGAGTGCCCTTAAGGCCTATTCATTGTAGAGTATTTAATTTTTTATTTTTTATTACCATTTCCTCAGTGACTGACATTATTTTGTTGAAAGCCCTTAAGGCCTGTTTCATGTTAAAGCAACATTTTAATACTTCAAACTTATTGTTGCCAGAGTTTCTAATAATTTCTATATCATGTATAACTTTTTATTCCCCAGAGTAGTGTTTTAAGTTCAAGTTAAGAGGTGGGCATATTGGTGTGCCATTATTTGATTGTGTTTAGTAGCGTGTTGGGGGAATATCGTGTCTAAATTTTACAGTGTGTCTCATTCATCCCAGTCACAATGAATAGGCCTTGAGGGCACTCAATATAATTATTACACCAACAGATGCACGCCTCTAACCTACTTAAACACTACTCTGGGGGACAAAGGTTTATGTCTGAGATTGAAACTATAAAGAAATTTTAAATGCACACAGCATACATTAGTAATTGAAAAAATAGTATCAACTACACACAAAATATTGTCACTATTATAAAGACGTTGCTGGTCAATTCTCGTGAACCATGCCCTAACCTAACACACACACAGATTCCACCTGCATTCCGTAGTCGTTTTAAGGCACAACCAACAGGCACCCGTAGTTGAAGGCCCAAATCAGCCTTTCTCCACCTTGGGAAAGTGTATCTCTAAACTCCACTGACTCTTGGCCCTGATGTGCGACCCTGTATCCTCAGCTAGCTTCACTTTGCCCCCAGTACATCCATAAAAGCGGAAGGGTGAGCCAATCAGACCTTGTACAGTTGAGGAAGCTTTAGCTTCCGTTATAAGAGGTTCCTAAGCTGCTTAAACATGTGGTATTGTGGGCGAGGTAGAGAGCTGATGACCAACGATCGTCGTCGTCAGCTGGGCAAGTCTGTCCAGAACCTGAAATGAACTCACTGTTAGCTCTAGATATTTTTATCACTGCCCTATCTAAACCCTGTCTGAGATTGAATGAGACTTACTTGTTATACTGTAATAGCGCAGCACAGGTGATTAGACCATGTGACTATTTCTGTGGACGGACACATGAGGGATGTCCTGTAGGTCCAATCGCTTTCACGTGACTGAGGACCAGTCAGCGTCGCGTCTCCAAGGCGCTAGCAGGCCTACGTGACATATTTTCCGCCTAACTAATAACTCCTTGGGATACCCGTAACATTATTCAGACGATAAACGATCTATAATAATTCCAAATTCAATAATAGTCCCTTAACTTCATGAATCGCATCATTATTAATTCGGCAAATTATATTTAATATCATATAGGCCTAGTTCACAACCTCCACTATGTGAGGGCGCTCTCTTCCCTCAGACGACCTTGAGCTCAGTATCGCAATGGCGCGGCATTTGAAATTACTCTGAAATTTCTGAATCTTACATATATATATACAGTATATATATATATATATATATATATATATATATATATATATATATATATATATATATATATATATATATATATATATATATATATATATATATATATATAAATATATATATATATATATATATATATATATATATATATATATATATATATATTATATATATATAAATATATATAAATATATATAAATATACATATATATATATATATATATATATATATATATATATATATATATATATATATATCATACATACATACATGCATACACATACATACATACATGCATGCATGCATGCATGCATGCTGCATGCATACATACATGCATACATACATACATACTACATACGTAAATGCATGCATGCATGCATACATACACACATACTTCATTTACTACATACATACATACATACATACCATATATATATATATATATATATAAATATATATATATATATATATATATATATATATATATATATATATATATATATATATATATATATATATAGTAAATCACTGTAGGTGCGCGTGATCTCAGGTATATGCTGATAACCACAAGGCGGCTGCATTTATAAGGTTCATTGCAGGAATGTAATATATTTTACTTAGGCCAGACAGGTAGAAAAGATCTTGTAACTAGACTTAAACAACATAAATATAGTGTTAGGATGGGCCAGGAATCAATGCTCTGTTTGTTCATTTGAGGGATATATAAGCATTGCATTGGTGGATAATGCTCCTCCTCAATATTACCTTGTAATTCAATTGACATTAGGAACATTATAGAATCAGTCTCATCAAACATAAGATCCGTCAACATGAATTTGGTAATGGTATGTACAAACTGGATATTTCGTAATTAAGAAGATTTGTAACCAGGTGAGAAGGTTGGTTCGAGCACCCTCTGACCTGACTACCGACTGCTGCGATTGCTCTTTGAAGATTAGTAGGGTCATTACCTAATAACTGACCATTGTGGACTTGATCTCACCCTCCTCTGTATACACATATATCTTGTTATGTACTTCTCCTTAGTCTGTATTCACCCCTGAAGATGTGAGTTACAGAAAAGCGCTTAGAACTTCGTGTTTCTTCTTTCCTTGTAGTTATCAGCATATATATATATATATATATATATATATATATATATATATATATATATATATATATATATATATATATATATATATATATATATATATATATATATATATATATATATATATATATATATATATATATATCTCTGAGGGCAAACAAAGTAGACCTAAGGACAAAAGAAGGCCAGTCGACATCTCATCAGGCTGTAACATAACTTCTGGGCTGCTGCTGTTTTCGGATAGCACCTCCACGAGTCTGGTGTAAAGCACATCTTGCACTTGGTCCCATCCACCAGAGGTTGTGAACACCAGAGAGTGAAGCTGCCTTGATCAACGTTCACGATTTTCTCCCCCATATTCCTTTATCTTGTCGTTCTCGTTCCTCCTGTGTGCAGCATCGAGCTAAGTTGCAGTGACATGCTGCCATGGGATAAAAATCCTGATGTCGAAGAAGGTTCGCTGTCCCCGTGTCCAAAATCCTTGATCA
>NW_024747944.1:15000-52448 GCF_018991925.1 Homarus americanus | reverse complement strand
TCAAAAGATAGTAAGATATAGATTCCTTCGTAAGATGTCAAGAGGAAGATCTGGCAAGATATAGATTCCTTCAGCTTGGATGCTCAAGATTAGCAAGGTCTCAGTTCCTTCTATTAAGATGCTCAAAAGATGTAGATATAGATTCCTTCGGTCAAGATGTCAAAGATAGTAAGATATAGATTCCTTCGTAGAATGCTCAAAAGATTATAAGATATAGATTCCTTCGTACAAAGATACTCAAAAGATCATCAAGATATAGATTCACTAAACCAAGATGCTCAAAGATTACCCACATAAGATAAGATTCCTTCGTAAGATGCTCAAAAATAGTAAAAGATATAGATTCCTTCGGCAGATGCTCAAAAAGATCGTAAAAGACATAGATTCCTTAAGCCAAGATGCTCAAAGATAGTAAGATATAGATTCCTTCGGGCAAGATGATGTCAAAAAGATCAATAAGATATAGATTCCTTCGGCCAAGATGCTCAAAAGATCGTAGATATAGATTCCTTCAGCCAAGATGCTCAAAAGATTGTAAGATATAGATTCAGCTATTACAAGATGTCAAAAGATCGTAAGATATAGATTCCTTCGGCCAAGATGTAAAAAGATAATGAATATAGATTCCTTCGGCCAAGATGCTCAAGATTGTAAATTATAGATTCCTTCAGCCAAGATGCTCAAGATTATTAAGATATAGTTTCTTCGGCCAAGATACTCAAAAAGATCTCGCCAAGATATGAATTCCTTCAATAAGATGTCAAAAGATTGTAAAATATAAGATTCCTTCTGACCAAGATGTCAAAAAGATCGTAAGATATAGATTCCTTCTGACAAGATGTAAAAGATAATGAATATAGATTCCTTCATGCAAGATGCTCAAAAGATTATGAGATATAGATTCCTTCGTGGAATGCTCAGATTATGAAGATATAGTTCCTTCGGCCAAGATGTCAAAAGATCGTAAGATATGGATTCCTTCGGCAAGATGCTCCAAAAGATAATGAATATAGATTCCTTCGACTAAAGATGCTCAAAAGATTTACTGAATATAGATTCCTTCGGCCACGATGCTCAAAAGATCATGGCTATAGATTCCTTCGGCCAAGATGCTCAAAGATTGTAAGATATAGATTCCTTCGGCCAAGATGCTCAAAGATCGTAAGATATAGATTCCTTCTGTAAGATGCTCAAAAAGATTGTAAAGATATAGATTCCTTCGGCCAGATACTCAAGATAGTAAGATATAGATTCCTTCTGACCAAGATGCTCAAAAGATCGTAAGATATAGATTCCTTCGACTAAGATGCTCAAGATCGTAATATATAGATTCCTTTGGCCAAAATCTCAAAAGATCGTAAAGATACCAGATTCGGCAGACAGATGCTCAAAGATAGTAAGATATAGATTCAGCAAGGCCAAGATGTCAAGATTGTAGATATAGATTCGCCTTCGGCCAAGATGTAAAAGATTATGAATATAGATTCCTTCAGCCAGGGTAACCAAAATCATTAAGATATAGATTGTAATGAATGCTCAAGGTCGCTAAGATATAAAATTCCTTCGGCAAAATGCTCAAAAATCGTAAGATATAGATTCACTGGTCCGCAGATGCTCAAAAGATAATGAATATGAACCTTCATTTAAGGTATCAAAGATCATGAATATAGATTCCTTTGGTCAGATGCTCAAAAAGATCGTAAGATAGATTCCTTTGGCCAGATGCTCAAAAGATCGTAAATATAGATTCCTTTGGCCAAGATGCTCAAAAGATAGTAGATATAGATTCCTTCGGCCAAGATGATGCTCAAAAGATAATAAGATATAGATTCCTTCGGCCAGGATCTCAAAAGATCGTAAGATATAAGATTCCTTTGGTCAAGATATCAAAAGATGATAAGATATAGATTCGCTGATAAGATGCTCTAAAGATCGTAAGATAGATTCGCTATTAAAATGCTCAAAAGATCATGAATATAGATTCCTTTGGTCGGGTCTCAAAAGATCATAAGATATGAATTCCTTCGTAAGATGTAAAACATCATCAAGATATAGATTTATTGACAAGATGCTCTAAAAAAGATAGTAAAATATAAGATTCATATTAAGATGCTCAAAGATCGTAAAGATATAGATTCCTTCGACCAAGATGCTCAAAAGATCCTTGAATATAGATTATACAACCAAGATGCTCAAGAATCGTAAGATATAGATTCCTTCAGCCGGAATGCTAAAGAATCGTAAGATATAGATTTCCAACTGACCAGATGCTCCAAGAATTAATAAGATATAGATTCCGCTTCGGCCAAGATGCTCAAAAGATCGTAAGATATAGATTCCTTCGGCCAAGATATAAAGATCAATGAATATAGATTCCTTTAGCCAAAATCTCCAAAAGATCTGTGAATATGATTCCTTCGGTCAAAAATGCTCAAAAAAGATAGTAAAGATATAGATTCCTTCGGCCAGATGCTCAAAAGATCGTAAGATATAGATTCTTTCGTAGAATGTAAAAAGATTATAAGATATATAGATTCCTTCGGCCAGATGCTCAAAAGATTGTAAGATATAGATTCCTTCGGTCAAGATGCTCAAAAGATAGTAAGATATAAGATTCCTTCGGCCAAGATGTCAAAAGATTGTAAGATATAGATTCCTTCAGCCAAGATGCTCAAAAAGATCGTAAAGATATAGATTCCTTCGGCCAAGATGTCAAAAAGATTATAAGATAAAAGATTCCCTTCGGCCAAGATGCTCAAAAGATAGTAAGATATAGATTCCTTCTGGCCAAGATATAAAAAAAGATCGTAGAACATAGATTCCTTCGTAAGATATAAAGATAGTAAGATATAGATTCCTTCGGCCAAGATATAAAAGATCGTAAGATATACAGTTCCTTTCAGCCAAGATGCTCAAAGATCGTAAGATATAGATTCCTTCGGCAAGATGCTCAAAAGATTGTAGATATAGATTCCTTCGGCCAAGATCACTCAAAGATCGTAAGATATAGATTCCTTCAGCCAAGATGCTCAAAAGATATTAAGATATAGATTCCTTCAATAAGATGCTCAAAAGATTGTAGATATAGATTCCTTCGTACAGATGCTCAAAAGATTGTAAGATATAGATTTCTTCGGCCAAGATGCTCAAAAGATCGTAAGATATAGATTCCTTCGGCCAAGATGTCAAAAGATTGTAAGATATAGATTCCTTCAGCCAGATGTCAAAAGATCATAAGATATAGATTCCTTCGGCCAGATCTCAAAGATAGTAAGATATAGATTCCTTCGGCAAGATGCTCAAAAGATTGTAAAGACTGGACAGACAAAGTACCAAGATGCTCCAAGATCGTAAAGATATAGATTCCTTCGGCCAAGATGCTCAAAGATAATGAATATAAGATTCCTTCAGCCAAGATGCTCAAAAGATTGTGAATATAGATTCCTTCGGCCACGATGCTCAAAAGATCGTAAGCTATAGATTCCTTCGGCCAAGATGCTCAAAAGATTATGAAGATATAGATTCCTTCTGACCCAAGATGCTCAAAAGATCATGAATATAGATTCCTTCTGTAAGATATAAAAGATTATGAATATAGTTAGCAAATAGATGTCAAAAGATAGTAAGATATAGATTCCTTCGTAAGATGTCAAAGATCATGAATATGATTGTGGCCAAGATGCTCAAAGATCATGTATATAGTTCCTTTGGCCAGAAATGTCAAAAGATCGTAGATATAGATTCCTTCGGGCAAGATGCTCAAAAAAGACCGTAGATATAGATTCCTTCGGCAAGATGGCAAAAGATAATTAAGATATAGATTCCTTCAGCCGTCTCAAAGATAATGAATAAATTCAACTAGCCAAGATGCTCAAAAGATCGTAAAGATATAGATTCCTTCGGCCAGATGTCAAAAAGATTGTAAAGATATAGATTCCTTCAAGTCAAGATGCTCAAAGATAGTAAAGATATAATTCCTTTGGTCACGGGTCTCAAAAGATCGTAAGATATAGATTCCTTTGGCCCAAGATGCTCAAAGATCGTAAGATATAAGATTCCTTTAGCCAAGATGCTCAAAAGATCGTAAGATATAGATTCCTTTGGTGAAGATGCTCAAAAGATCGTAAGATATAGATTCCTTCATTAAGATGCTCAAAAGATCGTAGATATAGATTCCCTTTGTGAATTCTGCTCAAAAAAAGATCGTAAGATACTAGATTCGTATTCGGCCCAAGATGTCAAAGATCGTGAATATAGTTATTCTATTAAGATTCCTTAAAAGATCGTGAATATAGATTCCTTCGGCCAAGATGCTCAAGATCGTAAAGATATAGATTCCATCATTAAGATCCTCAAAAGATCGTAGATGTCCTTCCTTCGTAAAGATGCTCAAAAGATCGTAAAGATATAGATTCCTTCAGCCAAAGATGCTCAAAAAGATCGTAAAGATATAAATTCCTTCAGCCAAGATCATCAAAAGATAATGAATGTGATTCCTTCAGCCAGATGCTCAAAGATCGTAAAAATAGATTCCTTCGGCCAAGATGCTCAAAAGATCATATGATATAGATTGTTGGCCAAGATGCTCAAAAGAATCGTAAGATATGAACATATTAAATTGCTCAAAGATCGTAGGTATAGATTCCTTTAGTCAAGATGCTCAAAAGATCGTAAGATATAGATTCCTTCGGCAAGATGCTCCAAAAAGATCGTAAGATATAGATTCCTTCAGCCAAGATGTTCAAAAAGATCGTAAGATATTGATTCCTTCGGTAAGATGCTCAAAAGATAATAGATATAGATTCCTTCATTTAAGATGTAAAAGATCGTAGTCATAGATTCCTTCATCAGATGCTCAAAAGTAGTAAGATATAGATTCCTTGGCCAAGATGTAAAAGATCGTAGATATAGATTCCTTCGGCAAGATGCTCAAAAGATCGTAAGATAGATTCGTTCGACCAAGATGCTCAAAGATCGTAGATATAGATTCCTTCGGCCAGATGTCAGGCGGTAAGATATAGATTCCTTCGGCCAAGATGCTCAAAAAGATCGTAAAGATATATAGATTCCTTCGTAAGATGCTCAGATCGTGAATATAGATTCCTTTGTCCAAGATGCTCAGATATAAGATTCAACCTTCGGCCAAGATGCTCAAAGATAGTAAGATATGAACGTTCACTTCAGCAGATGCTCAAAAGATCGTAAAGATATAGATTCCTTCAGTAGATGCTCCAAAAAAAGATCTGTTGAATATAGATTCCTTCAGCCAAGATGTAAAGTCGTAAGATATAGATTCATTAAGCCAAGATGTCAATGATCATGGAATATAGATTCCTTTGGTCCAAGATGTAAAAGATAGTAAGATATAGATTCCTTTATTGGGTGCTCTAAAATAGTAAAGATATAGATTCCTTCGTGGATATCAAAGTCGTGAATATGAGATTCTTCATGCAAGATGCTCAAAGATCATAAGATATAGATTCTTCAATGATCGCTCAAAAAGATCGTAAGATATAGATTCCTTTAGGTAGATGTAAAAGATGTTGAATATAGATTCGCTTCAATAAGATGTAAAAAGATCATGAGTATGATTCCTTTGGTCAAGATGTAAAGATCGTAAGATATAAGTTCGCTGGCCGGAATGCATAAAAGATCATGAATATGATTTATTTTGGCCAAGATGCTCAAAAGAATAGCTAAGATATAGATTCCTTCAGCCAGATGCTCAAAAAGATAAAGCCAAATATAGATTCCTTCGGCCAAGATATAAGATCATAAGATATAGATTCCTTTGAATTAAGATATAAAAATATTAGATCTGATTCCTTCAATGAGTATCAAAAGATCATCAAGAATACGAGTTCGCCAAATTTTAATGCTCAAAAGATCGTGAATGGTTCGCTTCAAATTAGATGCTCAAAAAGATCATAAAATGGAACTGTTGCCAGATGCATAAAAAGATCTGGCGAATGCCGTTTAATAATGAATGTCTCCAAAAGATATTGATATAAGGTTCCTTCGGCCAAGATGTAAAAGATCGTAAGATATAGTTCCGCTAGGCCAAGATGTCAAAAAGATCATAAATTCAGTTCCTTCGGCCAGATGTAAAAGATCGTAAGATATGGGTCCAACTAAAGCCGGTACTCAAAGATCGTAGATAGATTCATGCAGCCAAGAATAGTAAAGATCATCAGATATACGTTCATTGTTGAATGTTCGAAAGATCTGTGAATCTTAGTTCCTTCAAAACCAGATACTCAAAAATGATGGAATGTGGATTTCATGGCCGAATCGCTCAAAGTCATAAGATATAGATTCCTTCAAGCCAAGATGTAAAAGATAGCCGAATGTAAATTCATTATTGAATGTATTAAAAGATCGTAGATATACGTTCCTTCAATGGTACTCTAAAAGATCGTAAGATATGGATTCGTTCGGCGAAAGATGCTCAAAAGATCATGAAATCATAGATTCCTTCAATAAGATGTCAAAAGATCGTAAGATATATAAATTCCTTTGTTAAAATGCTCCAAGATATGAATACCGTTCTTAGGCAAGATGCTCAAAAGATAATGAATATAGATTCCTTCGGCCAAGATGCTCAAAGATAAGTAAAGATATAGATTCATTCAGCCAAGATGCTCAAAAGATAATCAAGATATGAATTCCCTTTGGCCAAGATATAAAAGATAGTAGAATATAGATTCCTTCCCGTATTGAATGCTCAAAGATCGTAAGATAGATCCAGCCTTCGGCCGAACCTTAAGATCGTAAAGATATAGATCCTTCGGCCAAGATGCCTGCAAAGTCAAGATATAGATTCCTTGGTCAAGATGCTCAAAGATCGTAAGATATAGATTCCTTCGGCCAAGATGCTCAAAAGATCGTAAGATATAGATTCCTTCGGCCAAGATGCTCAAAAGATCGTAAGATATAGATTCCTTTGGTCAAGATGCTCAAAAGATAGTAAGATATAGATTCCTTCGGCCAAGATGCTCAAAAGATCGTAAGATATAGATTCCTTTGGTCAAGATGCTCAAAAGATCGTAAGATATAGATTACTTTGGCCAAGATGCTCAAAAGATCGTAAGATATAGATTCCTTTGGCCAAGATGCTCAAAAGATAGTAAGATATAGATTCCTTCGGCCAAGATGCTCAAAAGATAGTAAGATATAGATTCCTTCGGTCAAGATGCTCAAAAGATCGTAAGATATAGATTCCTTTGGTCAAGATGCTCAAAAGATAGTAAGATATAGATTCCTTCGGCCAAGATGCTCAAAAGATCGTAAGATATAGATTCCTTCGGCCAAGATGCTCAAAAGATCGTAAGATATAGATTCCTTTGGTCAAGATGCTCAAAAGATCATAAGATATAGATTCCTTCGGCCAAGATGCTCAAAAGATCGTAAGATATAGATTCCTTCGGCCAAGATGCTCAAAAGATATTAAGATATAGATTCCTTCGGCCGAGATGCTCAAAAGATCGTAAGATATAGATTCCTTCGGCCAAGATCGTAAGATATAGATTCCTTCGCCAAGATGTTCAAAAGATCGTAAGATATAGATCCTTCCTACCAAGATGCTCAAAAGATAGTAAGATATAGATCTGTCAAGATGCTCAAAAGATCGTAAGATATATAGATCTTCTGGCCAAGATGCCCAAAAGATCGTAAGATATAGATTCCTTCGGCCAAGATGCTCAAAAGATCGTAAGATATAGATTCGTTCGGCCAAGATGCTCAAAAGATCGTAAGATATAGATTCCTTCGGCCAAGATGCTCAAAAGATCGTAAGATATAGATTCCTTTGGCCAAAATGCTCCAAAGATCGTAAGATATAGATTCCTTCGGGCAAGATGCTCAAAAGATAGTAAGATATAGATTCCTTCGGGCAAGATGCTCAAAAGATAGTAAGATATAGATTCCTTCGGCCAAGATGCTCAAAAGAGAGTAAGATATAGATTCCTTCGGCCAAGATACTCAAAAGATCGTAAGATATAGATTCCTTTGGTCAAGATGCTCAAAAGATCGTAAGATATAGATTCCTTCGGCCAAGATGCTCAAAAGATCGTGGAGATTCTTTCTCGGCCAAGTATGCTCAAAGATAGTAAGATATATATTCTTCGGCCAAGATGCTCCAAAAGATCGCAAGAGATATAGATTCTTCTACATGTTCAAAGATCATAGATATAGATTCCTTTCTGGCCAAGATACCAAAAGATCGTAAGATATAGATTCCTTCGGGCAAGATGCTCAAAATATAGTAAGATATAGATTCCTTCGGGCAAGATGCTCAAAAGATAGTAAGATATAGATTCCTTCGGCCAAGATGCTCAAAAGATAGTAAGATATAGATTCCTTCGGCCAAGATGCTCAAAAGATCGTAAGATATAGATTCCTTCGGTCAAGATGCTCAAAAGATCGTAAGATATAGATTCCTTCGGCCAAGATGCTCAAAAGATAGTAAGATATAGATTCCTTCGGCCAAGATGCTCAAAAGATCGTAAGATATAGATTCCTTCTGGCCAAGATGCTCTCTAAAAAGATCGTAAGATATAGATCTTTGCCAAGATGCCCAAAAGATCGTAAGATATAGATCTTTCACAAGATGCCCAAAAAGATCGTAAGATATAGATTCTTCGGCCAAGATGTTCAAGATCGTAAGAGTTATAAATCTTTCGGCCAAGATGTCTAAAAGATCGTAAGATATAAGACCTTCGGCCAAGATGCTCAAAAGATC
Organism: Homarus americanus; assembly: GCF_018991925.1. Lineage (NCBI taxonomy): Eukaryota > Metazoa > Arthropoda > Malacostraca > Decapoda > Nephropidae > Homarus > Homarus americanus. The sequence continues at coordinate 43,708 of NW_024747944.1, read as the reverse complement.
GTAAGATATAGATTCCTTCGGCCAAGATGCTCAAAAGATCGTAAGATATAGATTCCTTCGGCCAAGATGCTCAAAAGATCGTAAGATATAGATTCCTTCGGCCAAGATGCTCAAAAGATCGTAAGATATAGATTCCTTCGGCCAAGATGCTCAAAAGATCGTAAGATATAGATTCCTTCGGCCAAGATGCTCAAAAGATCGTAAGATATAGATTCCTTCGGCCAAGATGCTAAAAAGATAGTAAGATATAGATTCCTTCGGCCAAGATGCTCAAAAGATCGTAAGATATAGATTCCTTCGGCCAAGATGCTCAAAAGATCGTAAGATATAGATTCCTTTGGCCAAGATGCTTAAAAGATCGTAAGATATAGATTCCTTCGACCAAGATGCTCAAAAGATAGTAAGATATAGATTCCTTCGGCCAAGATGCTCAAAAGATCGTAAGATATAGATTCCTTCAACAAGATGCTCAAAAGATTGTAAGATATAGATTCCCGGCCAAGATACCAAAAGATTGTAAGATATAGATTCCTTTCTGGCCAAGATGCCAAAAGATCGTAAGATATAGATTCCTTCTGGCCAAGATGCTCAAAAAGATTGTAAGATATAGATTCCTTCGGTCAAGATGCTTCAAAGATTGTAAGATATAGATTCCTTCGGGCCAAGATACCAAAGATAGTAAGATACAGATTCTTCGGCCAAGATGTCAAAGATTGTAAGATATAGGATTCCTTGTATTAGGGTCTCCAAAAAGATATTAAGATACTAAGATTCCTTCTATTAAGATGCTCAAAAGATCGTAAAGATATAGATTCCTTCAACCAGATGCTCAAAAAATCATAAGATATAGATTCATTCGGCCAAAATGCTCAAAAAGATCGTAAGATATAGATTCCTTCAACCTAGATGCTCAAAAGATCGTAAGATATAGATTCATCGCCAAGATGCTCAAAAAAGATGGCGAATATAGATTCCTTCGGCCAAGATGTTGAAAGATCGTAAGATATAGATTCCTTCGGCCAGGAATGTCAAAGATAATCAAAATATAGATTCCTTCGGCCAAGATGCTCAAAGATCGTAAGATATAGATTCGCCTTCGGCAAGATGTAAAGATAGTAAGATATAGATTCCTTCGGCCAAGATACTCCAAAAGATCCTTAAAGATATAGATTCCTTCGGCCAAGATGTAAAAGATCATGGATATGAATTCGTTCTATTGAGATGTCAAAAGATCGTAAGATATAGATTCGCTTCGACAAGATGCTCAAAAGATCATCAAGATATAAGATTCATACAAGCCAAGATGTCAAAAGATCGTGAATATAGATTCCTTCGGCCAAGATGCTCGAAAAGATGATAAGATATAGATTCGCCTTTGGCAAGATGCTCCAAAAAGATCATAGATATATAGATTCCTTCCAGCCCGAATGCTCAAAAGATCATGGAATGCTGATTACTTCGGCAGATGTAAAGATCATAAGATATAGATTCCTTTGGCCAAAATCATAAAACATCATGGAATATAGATTCATTCAGCCAAGATGCTCAAAATACTAATGCAAGATATAGATTCCTTCGGCCAAGATGCTCAGATCATCAGATATAGATTCCTTCGTAAGATGCTCCAAAAGCTCGTAAAGATATAATTCCTTCGGCCAAGATGCTCAAAGATCGTAAGATATAGATTCCTTCGTAAGATGCTCAAAGATCGTAAGATATAGATTCCTTCGGCCAAGATGCTCAAAAGATCCGTGAATATAGGTTCCTTCTAAGCCAAGATGTCAAGATCGTAGATATAGATTCCTTCGGCAAGATGCTCAAAAATATCATGAATATAGATTCCTTTGGCCAAAATGCTCAAAAAGATCGTAGATATAGATTCCTTCGGTCAAGATGCTCAAAAGATAGTAAGATATAGATTCATCGGCAAGATGCTCAAAAAAGATCGTGGAATACCGTTCCTTCGGCCAAGATGCTCAAAAGATAGTAAGATATAGATTCGTAAGCCAAGATGCTCAAAAGATCGTAGATATAGATTCCTTCGTAAGATGCTCAGATTATGAATATAGATTCCTTCGGCCAAGATGTCAAAAGATTGTAGATATAGATTCCTTCAATGAATCTCCAAAAAGATTATAAGATATAGATTCTTGTAGGCAAGATGTCAAAAGATTGTAAGATATAGATTCCTTCGGCCAAGATGCTCCAAAAGATTGCTGAATGTAAGTTCCTTCGGCCAGATGTAAAAGATCGTGAATATAGATTCCTTCGGCCAAGATGTAAAGATTGTAAAGATATAGATTCCTTCGGCCAAGATGCTCAAAAAGATTGTAAGATATAGATTCCTTCGGCCAAGATGCTCAAAAGATTATAAGGTCTAGATTCCTTCCCTGACCAAAATGCTCCAAAAGATTATACGATATAGATACCTTCGGCCAAGATGCTCAAAAAGATTATGAATATAAAGTTCCTTCTGACCAAGATGCTCAAAAGATTGTAAAAAGATATAGATTCCTTCGGCCAGATGCTCAAAAGATAGTAAGATATAGATTCCTTCGTAAGATGCTCAAAAGATTGTAAGATATAGATTCTTTCGGCCGGATGCTCAAGATATAGTAAGATATAGATTCAGCCTTCGGCAAGATGCTCAAAAGATCATCAAGATATAGATTCCTTCGGCAAGATGCTCAAGATTATGAATATAGATTCCTTCGGCAAGATGCTCCAAGGTGTAAGATATAGATTCCTTCGGCCAGATGCTCAAAAGATTATGAATATAGATTCCTTCGGCCAAGATGTCAAAAGATTGTAAGATATAGATTCATTCGGCCAGATGCTCAAAAGATAGTAAGATATAGATTCCTTCATGCCAAGATACTCAAAAGATTATGGATATAGATTCCTTCGGCCAAAGATGCTCAAAAAGATCGTAAATGTAGATTCCTTCGTAAGATGCTCAAAAAGATAAGCAGATATAGATTCCTTCTGATGGTCTCAAAAGATTGTAAGATATAGATTCATTAATAAGATGCTCAAGATAATGAATATAGATTCCTTCCCGGCAGATGCTCAAAAAATGTGAATATAGATTCGCTTATTAGGGTACTCAAAAGATAATGGAATATAGATTCCTTCGGCCAAAAGATGCTCAAAAGATCATAGATATAGATTCCTTCAGCCAAGATGCTCAAAAGATCGTAAGATATAGATTCCTTCGGCAAGATGCTCTAAAAGATTGTAAGATATGAATTCCTTCAGCCAAGATGCTCAAAAGATCGTAAGGATATAAGATTCCTTCAGTCAAGATGCTCAAAGATAGTGAATAGATTCCTTCGGCCAAGATGCTCAAAAGATTGTAAAGATATAGATTCCTTCAGCCAAGATGCTCAAAAGATTAGCCAAAGATATGGATTCCTTCGTAAGATGCTCAAAAAGATCGTAAGATATAGATTCAGCCGGCAAGATGCTCAAAGATATTAGATATAGATTCCTGCGGCAAGATGCTCAATAGATTATGAATCATAGATTCCTTCGGCCAAGATGTCAGGTCCATGAATATAATTCCTTCGGCCAAGATGCTCAAAGATTGTAAGATAGATTCCTTCGGCAAGATGCTCAAAAAGATTGTAGATATAGATTCGGCATCGTAAGATGCTCAAAAGATTATACGATATAGATACCTTCGGCCAAGATGTCAAAAGATTATGAATATAGATTCATGGCGAATGCTCAAAAGATAGTGAATATATAGATTCCTTTGTTTAAGAATGCTCAAAAGATTGTGAATATAGATTCCTTCGGCCAAAGATGCTCGAAGATAATCAAGATATAAGATTCCTTCTGACCAAGATGTCAAAAGATCGTGAATGTAGATTCCTTCGGCCAAGATATCAAAGAATAGTAAGATATAGATTCCTTCGGCCAAGATGCTCAAAAGATCGTAAGATATGGATTCCTTCGGCAAGATGTCAAGAATCAATGAATGTAGATTCCTTCGGCCAAAGATGCTCAAAAGATTGTAAAGATATAGATTCGTAACCTGGCCAAGATGTCAAAGATCGTGAATGTAGATTCACTAGATGGTGCTCCAAAAGATAATGAATATAGTTCCTTCAGCCAAGATGCTCAAAAAGATTGTAAGATGCAGATTCCTTCGGCCAAGATGCTCAAAAAGATTGTAAGATATAGATTCCTTCGTAAGATGTCAAAAGTCGTAAGATATGAATTCCTTCGTAGAATCACTCAAAATATCGTAAAGATATAGTTCTTTAGCCCAAAATGCTCTAAAAATCATGAATATAGAATTTCCTTCAGTCAGATCTCCAAAAAGATAACAATGAATATAGATTCCATCGGCAAGATGCTCAAAAAAGATCGTAAGATATTAGATTCATGTATTGGTCTCAAAGATAGTAAGATATAGATTCGTATTCGGTAAGATATAAAAGATTATGAATATAGATTCGCTTCATGGAATGCTCAAGATTATACGATATAGATACCTTCGGCCAAAGATATAAAAGATTGTAGATATAGATTCCTTCGTAGATATCAAAAGATTGTAAGATATAGATTCCTTCGTAAGATGTCAAAGATAGTAAGATATAGATTCCTTCGGTAAGATGCTCCAAAAAGATTGTAAGATAGATTCTTTCAACCCAAGATGCTCAAAAAGATAGTAAGATATAGATTCCTTCGGCAAGATGTCAAGATCGTAAGATATAGATTCCTTCGGCCAGGAATGCTCAAAAAGATTGTAGATATAGATTCCTTTAAGCCAAGATGCTCAAAAAGATTGTAAGATATAGATTCATTACGCTTAAAGATGCTCCAAAAGATTGTAAGATATAGGTCCTTCGTAGGGTATCAAGATTGTAAGATATAGATTCATTCTATTGAATGCTCAAAAGATAATGAATGTAGATTCCTTCGGCAAGATGCTCAAGATTATGGTCATAGATTCCTTCCTTCCACAAGATACTCAAAAGATCGTAAGATATAGATTCCTTCGGCCAAGATGCTCAAAAAGATAATGAAGATATAGATTCCTTTATTAAGATGCTCAAAAGATTATGAATATAGATTCCTTCGGCCAAAGATGCTCAAAAGATATTAAGATATAGATTCCTTCGGCCAAGATATAAAGATCGTAAGATATATAAATTCCTTCGGCCAAGATGCTCAAAAGATAATGAATGCAAATTCCTTCAAATAAGATATAAAAAGATTAATGAATATAGATTCCTTCGGCAAGATGCTCAAAAAAAGATCGTAAGATATAGATTCCTTCGTAAGGTCTCCAAAAAGATTAGCAAGATATAAAATTCCTTCATTAAGATGCTCCAAAGATCGTAAGATATAGATTCCTTCAGTCAAGATGTCTCAAAAGATAGTAAGATATAGATTCCTTCGGCCAAGATGCTCAAAAGATAGTAAGATATAGATTCCTTCGGCCAAGATGCTCAAAAGATCGTAAGATATAGATTCCTTTGGTCAAGATGCTCAAAAGATAGTAAGATATAGATTCCTTCGGCCAAGATGCTCAAAAGATCGTAAGATATAGATTCCTTCGGCCAAGATGCTCAAAAGATCGTAAGATATAGATTCCTTTGGTCAAGATGCTCAAAAGATCATAAGATATAGATTCCTTCGGCCAAGATGCTCAAAAGATCGTAAGATATAGATTCCTTCGGCCAAGATGCTCAAAAGATCGTAAGATATAGATTCCTTCGGCCAAGATGCTCAAAAGATCGTAAGATATAGATTCCTTTGGTCAAGATGCTCAACAGATCGTAAGATATAGATTCCTTTGGCCAAGATGCTCAAAAGATCGTAAGATATAGATTCCTTTGGTCAAGATGCTCAAAATATCGTAAGATATAGATTCCTTCGGCCAAGATGCTCAAAAGATCGTAAGATATAAATTCCTTCGGCCAAGTTGCTCAAAAGATCGTAAGATATAGATTCCTTCGGCCAAGATGCTCAAAAGATCGTAAGATATAGATTCCTTCGGCCAAGATGCTCAAAAGATATTAAGATATAGATTCCTTCGGCCAAGTTGCTCAAAAGATCGTAAGATATAGATTCCTTCGGCCAAGATGCTCAAAAGATCATAAGATATAGATTCCCTTGGCCAAGATGCTCAAAAGATCGTAAGATATAGATTTCGCCAAGATGCCCAAAAAGATTAAAGATACAGATTCCTTCTGGCCAAGATGCTCAAAAGATCAAGATATAGATTCCTTCGGCCAAGATGTTCAAAAAGATTAAAGATATAGATTCTTCTGCAAAGATGCTCAAAAGATAGTAAGATATAGATTCCTTTCTGGCCAAGATGCTCAAAAAGATTGTAAGATATAGATTCCTTCGCCAAGATGCTCAAAAGATAGTAAGATATAGATTCTCTGTACAAGATGATCAAAAGATCGTAAGATATAGATTCCTTCGGCCAAGATGCTCAGCAGATTGTAAGATCTAGGATTCCTTCGGCCAAGATGCTCAAAAGATTGTAGATATAGATCTTCCGGCCAAGATGCTCAAAAGATCGTAAGATATAGATTCCTTCGGCCAAGATGCTCAAAAGATCGTAAGATATAAATTCCTTCGGCCAAGATGCTCAAAAGATCGTAAGATATAGATTCCTTCGGCCAAGATGCTCAAAAGATCGTAGGATATAGATTCCTTTGGTCAAGATGCTCAAAAGATCGTAAGATATAGATTCCTTCGGCCAAGATGCTCAAAAAATCATAAGATATAGATTCCTTTGGCCAAGATGCTCAAAAGATCGTAAGATATAGATCCCTTCGGCGAAGATGCTCAAAAGATCGTAAGATATAGATTCCTTTGGTGAAGATGCTCAAAAGATCGTAAGATATAGATTCCTTCTGCCAAGATGCTCAAAAGATCGTAAGATATAGATTCCTTTGGCCAAGATGCTCAAAAGATCGTAAGATATAGATTCCTTCGGCCAAGATGCTCAAAAGATCGTAAGATATAGATACCTTCGGCCAAGATGCTCAAAAGATCGTAAGATATAGATTCCTTCGGCCAAGATGCTCAAAAGATCGTAAGATATAGATTCCTTCGGCCAAGATGTCAAAAAAGATAGTAAGAGATATAGATTCCTTCGGCCAAGATGCTCAAAAGATTGTAAGATATAGACTTTCCGGCCAAGATGCTCAAAAGATCGTAAGATATAGATTCCTTCACAAGATGCTCCAAAAAGATTGTAAGATATAGATTCGCTGGATGCCCAAAGATCGTAAGATATAGATTCTTCGGCCAAGATGCTCAAGATTGTAAGATATAGATTCCTTCCGGCCAAGATGCTGCCCAAAAGATTGTATTATAGATTCCTTCAGCCAAGATGCTCAAAAGATAGTAAGATATAGATTCTTCGGCCATGATGCTCAAAAGATTGTAAGATATAGATTCCTTCGGCCAAGATGCTCAAAACAGTAAGATATAGATTCCTTTCGGCCAAGATGTCAAGATTGTAAGATATAGATTCCTTCGGCCAAGATGCTCAAAAGATCGTAAGATATAGATTCCTTCGGCCAAGATGCTCAAAAGATCGTAAGATATAGATTCCTTTGGTCAAGATGCTCAAAAGATAGTAAGATATAGATGCCTTCGGCCAAGATGCTCAAAAGATCATAAGATATAGATTCCTTTGGTCAAGATGCTCAAAAGATCGTAAGATATAGATTCCTTTGGCCAAGATGCTCAAAAGATCGTAAGATATAGAATCCTTTGGCCAAGATGCTCAAAAGATAGTAAGATATAGATTCCTTCGGCCAAGATGCTCAAAAGATAGTAAGATATAGATTCCTTCGGCCAAGATGCTCAAAAGATCGTAAGATATAGATTCCTTCGCCAAGATGCTCAAGATATAGATTCCTTCGGCCAAGATGCTCAAAAGATTGTAAGATATAGATTCCTTCGGCCAAGATGCTCAAAAGATTGTAAGATATAGATTCCTTCGGCCAAGATGCTCAAAAGATTGTAAGATATAGATTCCTTCGGCCAAGATTCTCAAAAGATCGTAAGATATAGATTCCTTCGGCCAAGATGCTCAAAAGATTGTAAGATATAGATTCCTTCGGCCAAGATGCTCAAAAGATCGTAAGATATAGATTCCTTCGGCCAAGATGCTCAAAAGATAGTAAGATATAGATTCCTTCGGCCAAGATGCTCAAAAGATCGTAATTAAAGATTTGTTAATATATCAAACTAGTTGAACTTATAAGCGTAAATTAACTAGAAAAAGTGAAAAATTACACCCAGACTTTACACTTAGTTATGATCACTTACATACTTATAAGAAGATAAAATTTAAGTTGATGATCTTTTCTATTTAAGTCTGTAAAGTTAATTCTCGTTTAGTGTTAAGTAAAATTATCGAGTTAAGTACAAGTTTACTTAATAAATTATAAATATAGGGATGGTGTGTACAAAATGGTGGTAATAATACAAGACTCTACTGTAACGTCACGTGATGTGTTCAGCTGTATCAAGGTGGACAAGATGGCGTCGATACTGTGTCAGGACTATACCGTATTAATTATGTTCTCTCATCCAAGTTAGGGGAGTGATAATAACCTAATGTATTACCTAACCTAACCTAACCTAACCTGAGAAAAGTAAATCGAACAAAACAGTTTCCTTTAACACAAAATATCTCTCTCCCTCTCCCTCTCCCTCTCCCTCTCTCTCCCTCTCTCTCTCTCTCTCTCCCTCCCTCTCTCTCTCTCTCTCTCTTACCACGATCATCACGTTTCACCCACGCCAAGTGATATATGAACATTTATTGTGATTAAACCAAAGTGAAATACATGAAGTCTCTCGATGTGTTAACTGGATGGCCAGTATGTAAATTTTAATGGGTTCCTGAAGCCTACGTGACCTCCTGTAGGGCTCCAACAACTTCCAGGAGCCTATACGCGACCTCTTGGAATTAAAGAACGTTCGAATGAGTTCCTGGAAGCTGTGTGACCTCAGGAAGGATCCAACAACTTCCAGGAACCTTTGTGAACTCCAGTAGGGTTCCAGCGATGACGGGTACTTGGATAGCACTTGAATAATAACTAGGGCTTCCGTGTTGACTAGCGCTTGAGTAACGACTAGCGCTTCAGTGATATCTAACCTTCGAGTGATGGTTAACGCTTGAGGGATACATAACACATAAAGAAACATGAGAAACGCGTTGAGAGGCGGACGGCAAGTAAATTAATCCATGTTAAAAATCAATCCCGAACAGGAACCTCGAACACCATCTATCCTCTAGGCGACACAAACCAATCAAACCTATTCTAAACCTATTCACACTCACCGAGGTTCAACTTGGTCAGGTTAGGTTCGGATCCTTATCTTTCAACTCAAAGGATTGAATAAACTTAAAGGCTGTTCGTGATTATTTGCTCAACATTCGCCATTAAGCTGACCAAAAAAATGCACCCCGCAAAAATGGAAAGAACGGTCGTTAATGCGCCGCAAATCCACCATAATCCGACGGGATGACGCGAACGATGGTAAAGACATCGTCCATCTTTCATCACGGGAATAATGGTAATCAACTCGCTAATGCATAATAATCAAGCATATTGATGAAAAATAATGGGAACTGGGCCTCTAATCCATCATAAATCCAGCGGGGTGACACGAACGAGAGGTAATGACGCCCAGAAATCCATCATAATCCAGCTGGAACATCGACTCTCACTTGTTTCCACACTGTTTACCTTAGGCGTCTTCGCGGTGCTGCCAAGTGTTCTTCATCAGCTGTGCCACATCTCATTAGCTAAAACCAACATGACTAAAGGAAGAGGAAGCATAATGGGGTGAGGGGGCGATTAATGGAGAAAACAGGGAGGAGAGTTAATGAAACAAAGAATGGGTAGAGGAGAGGACAATTATGAGAAAAGGAAACAGCATGGTAAATGAGGAGAGAATTTAATAATAATAATAATAATAATAATAATAATAATAATAATAATAATAATAATAATAATAATAATAATAATAATAATAATAATAATATATATATATATTTTCTTGTTTATTACTACTCAGGGGCGGATCCAAGGGGGAACTGGGGTCCGAATCCCCATTTTCATCATAATATCCCAATATCAGGTGTGCATGACCTCAAACTACCCGTGATATTGGTCAGTTTAAAAAATATATAATCGGGGCCTTACAGCGCTGGGTGGGCTCGCCATGTTCCGCCACCCACAACTTCATCTACCCCCGACTCCCTCCTTTTGATATTCCTGGATCCGCCCCTGTTACTACAACTATTAGTGAACAATACTAAAACAACGAGAGAGAGAGAGAGAGAGAGAGAGAGAGAGAGAGAGAGAGTAAAATGGTCCACATTTCTGATCACATGCCAACACCATCATAACTATCTCCCTCTCTCTCTCTTTCTCTTCCCTTCTCTCTCTCTCTCCATCATCCGAAATCTCCCCTCCTCCCTCCCTTATCTCTCTCTTTATCCCCTCCCTTACTTCCTTCCTTCCTCCCTTCCTTTTATCACCCTTCTCCGGCTCCCCTCTCCCTTTCTTCTCCACTCCATCCCACTTCTCTCTCTCTCATCTTTCCTCCCTCCCTCTCCGATTTTTGTCTCCCTTCCTTTACCATTTCCTTCCCCTCTCCCTCATCCACTTCCTTCTCTCCCTTCCCTCTTTCTCCCCTACTTGTCTCCCCCTCCACTCTTTCGTTCTTCTCACCCCCTTCTCTCCCTCTCCCCTCCTTCCTACCCTCCCCTCCCTTCTTCCTCTCCCCTTCTTCCTTCACTCCCGCATTCCTTCCTTCTCCCCTCCTCTCCTTTCCCACTTCCCTCTCCCCTTCTTCACTCCCTCATCATCTCCTCCTCCGTCCCTACCTCCTTCTTCCCTTCTTCACTCCCTAACATCTCCCCTTTCTTTCCCTTTCCCCTCCTTCCCTCTCATCCCCTTTTCTCCCTCCTTCCTTCTCTCCGCCCCTCCTTCTCTCCCCTCCATCAATAACACTCAGGACAACAATGGCATATCTCCACCACTATATTTCTTCATAACTTCCTCTTCGTCTCTCATTATCCCTTCATTTATCACTTTCTTCTCTATTCCCTCTTCTAGTTTTCTTTATCCCTTTATCACACGTGTTTATTCTCTCCTCCATTGTCTTCTTAATTTCCCTCTTATTCCCTCATTATCATCGATTATCACCATCTTCTCGTTTTCTCCTTCATTATTACCCCAATTACGTTTATTATCCTCTATCTTCACTTTCTTTATCCATTTATCACATTTTCTTTACTCAATCGTTTCATTTTCTTTATAATTTCTTCTTGCTATTCTTTTATCCTTATTTATTACGTGTTTTACTCCCTCTCAAAGTTAACTACACTCATTTATCACCCTACCCTTCCCACTCTCTTCGTAATTACAGAGACTGAATGACCTCTATTAACTTGGAGGAGTAAAGGTCAAAGGGTAAGGTCATTAGGGGGAGTTTACCTCAAGGGTGTTAAGTGTTTGGTACAACCCTTCAATGACTCACAGGTGTACTCATAATGACTCATAGGTGTACTCATAATGACTCATAGGTGAATCACAGGTATACTCATAATGACTCACAGGTGAATCATAGATATATTCACAATGACTCATATGTGATGTTTCTCAAAAAAACATCGTGACTCATAATGATACCAAGTGACTCACAGCTGCCCATAATGACTCCAGGGGATCATTGTAAAAGTGAGGAGAAGGAGGAAGCCGAGGAGGAAGAAGACGAAGAGGTGGAAGAGGACAAGGAGGAGGAAGACAAGGAGGAGGAAGCCGAGGAGGAAGAGGACAAGGAGGAGGAAGAGGACGAGGAGGAAGAGGACAAGGAGGAGGAAGAGGACGAGGAGGAAGAAGACAAGGAGGAAGAAGACGAAGAGGAGGAAGAAGACGAAGAGGAGGAAGAGGACGAGGAGGAGGTCGAGGAGGAAAGAAGAAACAAGGAGGAGGAGACTAGGAGGAAGAAGACGAAGAGGAGGAAGAGGACAAGGAGGAAAGAGGCAAGGAGGAACTAGGAGGAAGAAGACGAAGAGGAGGAAGAGGGACAGGAGGAAGGAAAGGAACAAAGAAGGAGGAAGAGGGACAAGGAGGGAAAGAAGAAGACAAGGAGGAGGAAGTCGAGGAGGAAGAAGACAGGAGGAGGGAGAGACAAGGAGGGAGGAAGAAGACAAGGAGGAGGGAAGGGGACGAGGAGGAGAGAAGACAAGGAGGAGGAAGACTAGGAGGGAAGGGCAAGGGAGGAGAAAGAGACAAAAGGAGAGAAAAGAAGACAAAGAGGAGGAGAGAGAGAGGGAAGACTAGGAGGAAGAAGACGAAAGGAGGAGGAAGAGGACAAAGGAGGAAGAAAGAAGACCAAGGAGGAGGAAGAGGACAGGGAGGAAGAAGAAGATGAGGAGGAGGAAGACAGGAGGGAAGAGGACAAAGGGAGGAGGGAATGGGACGAGGAGGGAAGAAGACAAGGAGGAGGAAGACAAAGGAGGAAGAGGACAAGGAGGAGGAAGAAGGCAAGGAGGCAATGAGGAGGAAGTGGACGAGGGAGGAAGAAGAAAGAAGACAAAGGAGGAGGAAGACGAGGAGGAAGACAAAGGAGGAGGAAGACCAAGGAGGAAGAAGACAAGAAGAGGGAAGAGGACAAGGAGGAGAGAGAAGGAAGACATGGAGGGAGAGTCAGGGAGGAAGAAGAAGACAAGGAGGAGGAAGATGACGGGGAGGAAGACAGAATACTCCACGCCACAAATAACTCAAGTCTAATTTATAAAACAGGTGTTATATCTCACTTGTTAAAACCCACCTGAGTTAAACAACCAAACTATCACATCCACCCAAAAATAAATCCCCTTATGTTATTTATTATTGTAATTCAAAACACAAAAGTAATATATTCGTTCTTTTTTATATTGTGAGAGAGTCTAGGTGACATATTCATGGCATGTCCCAACGTAATGTAAATGTAAATAGGAGAGTGGGAAGGAGATGTGATTAGCCCAGCGCCCGCTCGTGTAAACAAACAAAGGATCTTATACACCTCAGTCATGTGGCGTATGTGAAGAAGAACGGAAACACGTAATATGAGATAAATATATAAATAAATAAAATACATTCCTAAATAATTATATAAAAGTTTAGACCCATAAAGAGATTATTATATGAACCACAAAACTCCCTGGACACTTAAGACCACGTACAGCTGCACACAAAACTCCTGACACTTAAGACCACGTACAGCTGCACACAAAACTCCCCTGACGCTTAAGACCACGTACAGCTGCACACAAAACTCCCTGGACGCTTAAGACCACGTACAGCTGCACACAAACTCCCTGACACTTAAGACCACGTACAGCTGCACACAAAACTCCCTGGACACTTAAGACCTCGTACAGCTGCACACAAACTCCCTGACACTTAAGACCACGTACAGCTGCACACAAAACTCCCTGACGCTTAGACCACGTACAGCTGCACACACAAAACTCCCTGACGCTTAAGACCACGTACAGCTGCACACAAAACTCCCTGGACACTTAAGACCACGTACAGCTGCACACAAACTCCCTGACACTTAAGACCTCGTACAGCTGCACACAAAACTCCCTGGACACTTAAGACCACGTACAGCTGCACACAAACTCCCTGGACACTTGAGACCATGTACAGCTGCACACAAAACTCCCTGAACACGAAGACCACGTACAGCTGCACAAAGCTCCCTTGACACTTAAGACCTCGTACAGCTGCACACAAAACTCCCTGGACACTTAAGACCACGTGCAGCTGCACACAAAACTCCCCTGACACTTAAGACCACGTACAGCTGCACAAACTCCTGGACACTTAAGACCACGTACAGCTGCACACAAAACTCCCTGGACACTAAGACCACGTACAGCTGCACACAAAACTCCCTGGACGCTTAAGACCACGTACAGCTGCACACATGGCATCATTTACTTGAGGGCCGGTAAGGTAAGGATGGTGTTTGGGATTTGATCAAGTATTAATTCCGTTTTTTTTGTATTATAATTTGTATTTCGATTCTGAATGATAAATTACAGTTAAAGTTACTACCATAAAACCAATCACGGATATTCACTCGTCATAAACCAATCACGGATATTCACTCGTCATAAACCAATCACTGATATTCACTCGTCATAAACCAATCACGGATATTCACTCGTCATAAACCAATCACGGATATTCACTCGTCATAAACCAATCACTGATATTCACTCGTCATAAACCACACTATTCATAAACCAATCACTGATATTCATAAGCCAATTACTATTGAATATCTATAAACCACCAGTTATACATCACACTCTTATACAGTATACACCAGTTATACACCACTCTTATACAGTATACACCAGTTATACACCACAATTTTATACAGTATACCAGTTATACACCACACCCTTATACAGTATGCACCAGTTATACACTAAACTCTTATACAGTATACACCAGTTATACACTACACTCTTTACAGTATACACCAGTTATACACCACACCCTTATACAGTATACACCAGTTATACACCACACTCTTATACAGTATACACCAGTTATACACCACACCCTTATACAGTATACACCAGTTATACACCACACCCTTTATACAGTATACACCAGTTATACACCACACTTTATACAGTATACACCAGTTATACACTACACCCTTATTACAGTATACCAGTTATACACTACACCCTTATACAGATATACACCAGTTATACACCCACCTCTTATACAATATACACCAGTTATACACCACACCCTTTATACAGTATACACCAGTTATACACCACACTCTTATACAGTATACACCAGTTATACACACACACCCTTATACAGTATACACCAGTTATACACCAACTCTTATACAGTATACACCAGTTATACACTACACTTATACAGCATACACCAGTTATACAACCACACTCTATGCAGCATACACCAGTTATACACCACACCCTTATACAGTATACACCAGTTATACACCATACCTTATACAGTATACACCAGTTATACACCACACTCTTATACAGCATACACCAGTTATACACCACACCTTATGCAGCATACACCAGTTATACACCAATCTTATACAGTATACACCAGTTATACACCACACCCCTTATACACTATACACCAGTTATACACCACACTTATACAGCATACACCAGTTATACACCACACCCTTATACAGCATACACCAGTTATACACCACACTTTATACAGTATACACCAGTTATACACCACACTCTTATAGCAGTATACACCAGTTATACACCACACCCTTATACAGTATACACCAGTTATACACCACACCCTTATACAGTATACACCGGTTATACACCACACCCTTATACAGTATACACCAGTTATACACCACACCCTTATACAATATACACCAGTTATAACTACACCCTTATACAGTATACACCAATTATACACCACACTCTTATACAGTATACACCATATACACCACACTTTATACAGTATACACCAGTTATACACTACACCCTTATACAGTATACACCATATACACCACACTCTTATACAGCATACACCAGTTATACACCACACCTCATACAGTATACACCAGTTATACACCACACTTATGCAGCATACACCAGTTATACACCACACTCTTATACAGTATACACCAGTTATACACCACACCCTTATACACTATACACCAGTTATACATCACACCCTTATACAGCATACACCAGTTATACACCACACCTTATACAGAATACACCAGTTATACACCACACCCTTATACAGTATACACCAGTTATACACCACACCCTTATACAGCATACACCAGTTAAACACCACACCCTTATACAGTATACACCAGTTATACACCACACCCCTATACAGTATACACCAGACCCTTATATAGTATACATCAGTTATACACCACACCTTGTACAGTATACACCAGTTATACACCACACCCTTATACAATATACACCAGTTATACACCACACCTATACAGTATACACTGGACCTATACTGTATACACCAGTTATACACCACACCCTTATACAATATACACCAGTTATACACCACACCCCTATACAGTATACACCAGACCCTATACAGTATACACCAGTTATACACCACACCCTTATACAATATACACCAGTTATACACCACACCCTTATACAGTATACACCAGACCCTTATACTGTATACACCAGTTATACACCACACCCTTATACAATATACACCAGTTATACACCACACCCCTATACAGTATACACCAGACCCTTATACAGTATACACCAGTTATACACCACACCCTTATACAATATACACCAGTTATACACCACACCCTATACAGTGTACACCAGACCCTTATACAGCATACACCAGTTATACACCACACACCCTTATACAGCATACACCAGTTATACACCACACCTTATACAGCATACACCAGTTATACACCACACCCTTATACAGTATACACCAGTTATACACCACACCCTTATACAGTATACACCAGTTATACACCACACCCTTATACAGTATACACCAGTTATACACTACACCCTTATACAATATACACCAGTTATACACCACACCCCTATACAGTGTACACCAGACCCTTATACAGCATACACCAGTTATACACCACACCCTTATACAGTATACACCAGTTATACACCACACCCTTATACAGTATACACCAGTTATACACCACACCTTATACAGTATACACCAGTTATACACCACACCCTTATACAGTATACCAGTTATACACACACCCTATACAGTGTACACCAGACCCTTATACAGTATACACCAGTTATACACCACACCCTTATACAGTATACACCAGTTATACACCAGACCCTTATACAGTATACACCAGACCCTTATACAGTATACACCAGTTATACACCACACCCTTATACAGTATACACCAGAGATACACCACACCCCTATACAGTGTGTACACCACACCCTTATACAGTATACACCAGTTATACACCACACCCTATACAGTATACACCAGTTATACACCACACCCTTATACAGTATACACCAGTTATACACCACACCCTTATACAGTATACACCAGTTATACACCACACCCTTATACAGTATGCACCAGTTATACACCACACCCTTATACAGTATACCATTATACACCACACCCTTATACAGTATACACCAGACCTTATACAGTATACACCAGTTATACACCACACCCATAGTATACCAGACCCTTATACAGTATACACCAGTTATACACCACACCCTTATACAGTATACACCAGTTATACACCACACCCTTATACAGTATACACCAGTTATACACCACAACCCTTATACAGTATACACCAGTTATACACCACACCCTTATACAGTATACACCAGTTATACACACACACCCTTATACAGTATACACCAGTTATACACCACACCCTTTATACAGTATACCAGACCCTTATACAGTATACACCAGTTATACACCACACCCTTATACAGTATACACCAGTTATACACCACATCTTATACAGTATACACCAGTTATACACCACACCCTTATACAGTATACAAGTTATAACACACCCTTATACAGTATACACCAGTTATACACCACACCCTTATACAGTACACTGCATTCTATCACAGTATACACCAGTTATACCACACTCTTATACAGTATACACCAGTTATACACCACACCCTTATACAGTATACACCAGTTATACACCACACCCTTATACAGTATACACCAGTTATACACCACACCCTTATACAGTAATACACCAGTTATACACCACACTCTATACAGTATACACCAGTTATACACCACACCCTTATACAGTATACACCAGACCCTTATACAGTATACACCAGTTATACACCACACCCTTATACAGTATACACCAGACCCTTATACAGTATACACCAGTTATACACCACACTCTTATACAGTATACACCAGTTATAAACTAATAACTTATAAAAAACTTATCCTCGTACAACCTGCGTGTCAGATGTAAACAATGTCTCCTTCAGATACACCATAATAAATATTTTACGATCCTATCCACTACAGTATAGGCTAGTAATCTCGCTCTCTGCTAGTATCATCTTAAATAAATTCTTTGTTCCCTGCCACTTAGCATCATTTCAGGTACAAATTTGTTTTTTTTTGCGTTATGATTTTGTCACTTAAATAAATCTTTGTTTTACACCCACCATGGATCGCATCATTTTATGTAAATAATTTCGTTCTCATCCATCAGGGGTTCCTTTCTCACGCATAAATAAAAGACTCGTTCCTAGCCTCCAGGGATCATTCATTCGTATATAAACAAACGCCTCGTTTTTCTCTACCCAAAACCCCCCTCTCTCTCAATCTCTCTCTCAAACACATAAACATATATTATCAAACGCCCCTTTCTTATCTACCAAGGATGCCCTCCTCTCTCACACACACACACACACACACACACATATATATATAAACAAACGCCTCGTTCCTATCCACCAGGGATCCCTCTCTCACTTAAATAAATGCCTGCCTCGTTCCTATCCAACAAAGCACCTTGTAATATAAACATACGACTCGTTCCTTGCCACCACCGCCACCAGCTGCTGTACTGTACATGTTTCCATCCTTTGTGTGATAATTCTGACTTTTCCTCGTCAGGAGAAAAAAATACCCAAGAGATGATTATAAATTCGAGCCGACATTTCCGTCATATTTTTTTTATGAGGTTCATAAAGGAAATATACAAGGGAGCTTAGCCGGAAGATCAGGGAACGCTTCGTATTTATGGCGCGAGGATTTCTGGCGACTTGTGGCGGATGAGAAGCTCTCCTGTGTGCACCCTGTATATGAATATGGTCACAGAGTATACATGACTAGTATGTATATACATATATATATATATACATGTGTGTGTGTGTGTGTGTGTGTGTGTGTGTGTGTGTGTGTTTTGTATACATAAGTTATATAGACAAAAGTAATGCGTACACAATATGTGTAAACAATGTGTTGAAACGAAAAATACTACGTACACATTACACAAGGTATGTGTACATTGTGACCACTGTTATGTTAAACATGTAATAATTTCAGGACAACTAAATATAAGACTGTAAAAGTGTTCAATACAGAAGTGAAGTACTGTATCAGTTAGAACACACGGCAGATACAACTATAGTATAGTGCGGTGTGCCTGAGTGATGAACATTGTATTAACTAATATTTGTGGAAAGACGGACTGTGGGTGACTCATGTTAGGTAGTAGGCAGCCACCAAACAGGGAGGTACTACTGGGAAGATATTAGAAGCATAATGTGTTGTCTAATGGTAGACCCTGCTGCCATATGGCATCATGAAATTGTGACCAAGCCCCAGGTTGCTGACCTGACTCTCTGCCTCATTTACACACAATTGCAGGGTCTCAATTGTTTCTCTTACCATGGACAACACAACATACATATATTGTTTCTCACTCTTGATCTTTTCTTTTCTATATTATTATTATTATTATTATTATTATTATTATTATTATTATTATTATTATTATTATTATTATTATTATTATTATTATTATTATTATTATTATTATTATTATTATTATTATTATTATTATTATTATTATTACATTTTGTCCCCCCAGGCCCTGGTGTGGGTCAGTGACCTGTAGTGTAACATTAGGTGGTGGATCCGAGACCAATTATCAATAACATATCAAAACAATAACAACAAACCTCGTGGTAGTTCACTTATTTACTAAACAACAACAATAACCCTGACCTTTCACATAACGCCAACAACAACAACAACAACAAAAACAAAACAATTCACACTATTTTCATCCACACACACAAACAAGTACAGTACCATGAATGACCTACTGTGTCCGGCGTGTGAAAGTGATCAGTGCAGCAGTGTTAGGTTAGGTTGGTTAGGTGGTGAAGTGCTCCCCCTCGCTTCAAGTTGGTTAGCGAGAGTAATGTACTGTATGTCAACCAATTTATATTGTGGTGGTGAATTCTGTATGAGGCACAAGAGGAATGTCAGCACAATCACACACATAATAAGGTTAATCTGACACAACATAAATAATCTGACACAACATAAATAACTGACACAACATAAATAATCTGACACAACATAAATAATCTGACACAACATAAATAATCTGACAACATAATTAATCTGACACAACATAAATAATCTGTCACAACATAAATAATCTGACACAACATAAATAATCTGACACAACATAAATAATCTGACACAACATAAATAACTTGACACAACATAAATAATCTGACACAACATAAATAATCAGACACAACATAAATAACTGACACAACATAAATAATCTGACACAAATATAAATAATCTGACACAACATAAATAAATTGACACAACATAAATAATCTGACACAACATAAATAATCTGACACAACATAAATAACCTGACACAACATAAATAACCTGACACAACATAAATAATCTGACACACTATAAATAACTTGACACAACATAAATAATCTGACACAACATAAATAATCTGACACAACATAAATAACCTGACACAACATAAATAATCTGACACAACATAAATAATCTGACACAACATAAATAATCAGACACAACATAAATAATCTGACACAATATAAATAATCTGACACAACATAAATAATCTGACACAACATAAATAATCTGACACAACATAAATAACTGACACAAACATAAATAATCTGACACAACATAAATAATCTGACACAACATAAATAATCTGACACAACAAAATAATCTGACACAACATAAATAATCTGACACAACATAAATAATCTGACAACATAAATAATCAGACACAACATAAATAACTGACACAACATAAATAATCTGACACAACATAAATAATCTGACACAACATAAATAATCAGACACAACATAAATAACTTGGGAGAAGAGGAGAGTCTGTGATAAGAGAAGAGATGTCAACGTAAAGACGGAAGTTAAGGGATGATGCTGAGGACAATCATAGACTTTACACGACAGTCAAGAGCACTGCCACTTGTGAGATGTGAAAAGAGATGGTAAGACGGAAAGTTGAGGAGATGACAGGGGAGAGGGAGGAGTGGAGAGGAGGAGAGAGAGATGTGTACTGGTCGTGTGGTGACTATTAGCGGACCCTCAAGGAGAGTCTCGGCTGATGCAGGTAGTAGTCAGGTGGACCCCAGTGTTATCTGTGTGTGTGTGTGTGTGTGTGTGTGTGTGGACCTACTTGGTGACTGAAGGATGGAAGGGAAGCTCAGTGATGTGTAATTGAGACAGAAAGTAATGACGAATAATAGTGATACTGAGAAGGAAGGAAGGAAGGAAGGAAGCAAGGAATAGCAATAACAATAAAAAACAATAACACTTCCTTTGTTATCTTGTGTTCATTTACCACAATAATAACAAGAACAATAAAAAAAATAACAAGAACACTTCCTTTTGTTATCTTGTGTTCATTTACCACAATAATAAGAACAATAACGAAATAGCAAGAACACTTCCTTTTGTTATCTCGTGTTCATCTACCTGCCCCTCCTCTAAGATTCCATTCAGATAATTACGCGTAGAAAGCTGGACTAGGGACTCGTCCATTATATTTCATTATGTTAGTGAATGGAGAATTACACTCCTTCCATTAGACACCTTTCTTCCTACTTCCTGGTGTCTACGCTTCTCCTGTGGAGAGAGAGAGAGAGAGAGAGAGAGAGAGAGAGAGAGAGAGAGAGAGAGAGAGAGAGAGAGAGAGAGAGAGAGAGAGAGAGAGAGAGAGAGAGAGAGAGAGAGAGAGAGAGAGAGAGAGAGAGAGAGAGAGAGAGAGTCAGGTAGAGAGACATTCAGGGTGTAACTCCAGACCGCTCTTATGGACACCCGTCTTGACTTTTCTTACCACCACTGTGACGGATACTCTACCACACCTCCTCCACCACACCACGTCCTCTTCAGCCACACCTCCTCCTCAACCACAAGAGCTCTTCGACCACACCTCCCACACGACTAATCAACCACCCCGTGAAGAACTCTAGAGTCGTCAAGGACCAGAACTGGAGGCTCCGACGTCAAGATAAATGACTCTATCATCACTAGAGCCATTAAGGTGACGTGGAGAAGGTCCCCAGACTGAACAATGGTCACCGTCAAGTAGAAGTTAAGGACAGAAAGGAAACTTAATTCCTTGTGAACCTGGAAATTTGTTAGAGGGTTAAAGTTAAAGTAGTAATTTATATATCAATGTTCCTCAACACCTACAGAGGCTCAGGTGAAGTGTCGCCCGTCAGCTTAACCAGCCTGAAGCTTTACCATCACCACACACTCGAAGCTCCATCAAGGCTGCACTGACCTGAAGGACACGATCACAACCAGACTTTGTTAAGATGGGATTCGAGAGAGTGTCCGTGTGACTTCCCGAGCTCTACCCGATGAGCTGCTTCAAGTGTCAGAGCTTTGGGCGTGATGGTCAGACACGCCGGGGTAGCCTTATATACTGCCAGAGGGAAGAAGACTGCCTAACTTGGACTAAATGAGCACACTGTTCTGAGCCCCGTGATGCTCCTGACAGGAACTACTGCTTAGTCTGGCAGGAGGAGCAGGAGGTGAGGGCAACACGTCCACCAGGATAATTTTGTGCTTATGATGTGACCAAGAAACAGACAACACAGACAAACTCACTAAGTTGACGACACCAAGACTAACAATGTGATTAAAACGAAGAAAAAAGAATCAATATCGAACAGCCGTGGCAGTACTGTACCCTGCTGTTGAAGTGGAGGTGAGCAGAAGATGGCAGTGTGTGTGGGCTAGAGGACGACCCTCCCTGTAGTATACTGCTGGGAGGGGAGGAAGCACACCGTTGATCTGGCAGTCAATGGGGTGTTGGATCTCGTAAGGGGTGCCCGAGACACTCCTCTCTATAACGAAAACAAGGAAAATCTAAATAAAACCAAGACCCAACACCTGGTGACCCAACACCTGGTGACCCAAAACCTGGTGACCCAACACCTGGTGACCCAACACCTGGTGACCCAACACACTACAGCCTGGTGAGAGGAACAAACTTTAGATAATTTTCCTTAATAAACTCACCATTTCCACCAGCCGGGTTTTTGCCTCTTGAAGACCAGGATGACCGTATAGTGGTGAGACATGTTGTCCGTCACGGTGTTGGACAGTAGTGTGTGGCGATGTTACAGACAACACATGTAACTGTTTGTTCGTCTGGCTGATGATGATGATGATTATGATGATGATGATGATGATGATGATAATGATGATGATGAGTATTGTGAATTGATTATGATGATGATGATGATGTGAATGATGATGGTGATGATGATAATAAAAATAATGACAAACCAATCTCGAGGACGGAAGAAACTTGATTGTTGAGAGGCAGTACTTGGTGGAACACGAGGCACCCATCATGTTAAGGAGTTCATCCCATCTCAGGCAGACCAGCAACAGTACAGAACAACAACACATCACAGTTAACTCATACTTAGTTCAACACACGACCACATACCGAGCTGTAAGTCTTGTGAATTAGACAGGCGAGTGGTGAATTAGACAGACGAGTGGTTAGACAGACGAGTTGTGAATTAGACAGACGAGTGGCTTTACCTGCTGTACTATACAAAATTTATAGAGCGGTTGTCCTTGACCAGGTGGCCTGTACCTCTGGCTGGCGATGATATAAACACACATAATACAAACAACATCTTTTACATACAGTAACTGAAATGGTTACTAAGACTTCTACAACCACACACACACACAGGAGGGCCATGGTTGGGGTCAGATAGTGGAGCAGTAATTAATGAGCGCAACAGGCGGTGGAGGAGGATTTACACAGTGCTCTTACTATGTCCGGCCCGCTGAGGATAAGACGACGAGAGCTGAAGGAAGGAAGGAAGGAAGGAAGGGGTGTCTTAGTGAAGGTAGGCTAGGTTGGGTTGGGTTGAATTAGGTTAAGTTGGGTTAAGTTAAGTTAGGCAAGGGTAGATAAGTTTATAAATATATATATATATATATATATATATATAT
Organism: Homarus americanus; assembly: GCF_018991925.1. Classification (NCBI taxonomy): domain Eukaryota; kingdom Metazoa; phylum Arthropoda; class Malacostraca; order Decapoda; family Nephropidae; genus Homarus; species Homarus americanus. The sequence goes on along the minus strand of NW_024747944.1, from coordinate 19,558 downwards.
ATATATATATAAATATATATAAATATATATACATATATATATATATATATATATACACACACACAATGGAAACGTGGACAGAATAAATCTCTATAAAACAACGACACAGGAAAGGGAAAACAATGGAGCACCTTTTATGTATATCCTTTACATAGATAAATAAAAAAGGTTAAATTGACAAGTACTGGAAATATTAACGAAAATATTTTCAGAAAGATAATATAAATTATTTAATAAAGAAAACCAAATATTTTATTATTTTACTAAATACATAATTAGCATTTTCTCCTATTTTTATAGTATATTATATTTCAGGAGATTCTGAATTATTTAATTATACTTTAATCCAAACATTAATTTGTAGCAACATAAATATTCATAAACAAAAATTCTCTCAGAAAACCGTTCCCCCCAAGGAAGATTTATATACCAATAGAATGGCTTCTTGACTTAGTATTAAATCACCCAAAAATTCACCATGATTGCATTCAAGTAATCCTCTGTCAGTCACGATCACTCCTTCTGAATCCTTATTGACGAAAAATTAATTTAAATCTTTTACGAACGCTTCGCGGATTCATCCCGACCAATCACAGACGAGAATCGCACCTCTTCCCGCCAAATATGAATCGCTGGCTTCTGATTGGGTAAAACTGTCGATAAATAAACATTAAGAGTGTCAACGGTATAAAGGTTTCCAATGATCAGTTTGGGAAGATAATGTGTTTATTTCTTTTTAAATTATCCGAGACTGATAAGGATTTGTTTTTATGTACAATAATCATAAAAAAATATCATTCACTTACTAATAAATTCTGCAACTGTTTCTGTTTTGAAATCCGTAGTTAGAAATAAATTGGCATTGTTAGTGATAAATTCATATATCATCGCATTTTTTTTTTTGCTGTATAACACAAATAAATAGTTTTGTTAATTTAAGAAATAAATTACCCGGACAAAACTTTAATCTTTCGCCTTAAGTTATATATATCTTAAGTACTATATTAATTGTCTCGTATCTCTAAAATGTCTTAACTCTGAAAAGATCTTACGTTAAAAAGATTCTCAAAATGACCACCGTTCAATTTTCCTCCTAAAAGTAAATATGATAACATTTATAGCCGGACCTCAAGGGCGATGGTAGAGATACAAATAATATTAATAACAACAGACACACAAACACTAATAGTCATACACACAAACACTAATAGTCATACACACAAACACTAATAGTCATACACACAAACACTAATAGTCATACACACAAACACTAATACAGTCATACACACAAACACTAATACAGTCATACACACAAACACTAATACAGTCATACACACAAACACTAATACAGTCATACACACAAACACTAATACAGTCATACACACAAACACAGCAGAGAATAAAGAAGGGTAAATGTCAACAGAAACAGGAGGGAGTGTTAGCCAAGAAACTCTACGGTCTTCCCTACCCAGAGTTCACTTACTACCCATGTTAGTCTGATCATAATGATAATAATAATGATAATAATAATAATAATAATAATAATAATAATAATAATAATAATAATAATAATAATAATAATAATAATAATAATAATAATAATAATAATAATAATAAAATAATAATAATAATAATAATAATAATAATAATAATAATAATAATAATAATAATAATAATAATAATAATAATAATAATAATAATAATAATAATGGTAATGATAATGCAAAAATAATGTAATGATAACAATAATAATAATAATAATAATAATAATAATAATAATAATAATAATAATAATAATAAAATAATGATAACAATAATAATAATAATAATAATACTGCTAATAATAATACTAATAATAATAATACCAGGGTACACAGACACATGACCCTCACATTATTTCTGCCTCTTGACCTTTGACCTTACCCTAAAGAGGCACAAAATTGTTTCCGCGCCTCACGAGTTGCTACAGATTGTCAATATTTTCCCAACCTGTACAAAACAAGTTCCCGAAATCTTACGGATATATATATATATATATATATATATATATATTATTTTTATTTTATTTTTTTTTAACACAAGACACAAGTAGACGATTTTCATTTTGTGTGGTTACCCCTGTAGTAGAAAACGGAGAAAGACGACTTGGGGGTAACTTAAAAAACAATTTATTTCCATTTTAAATATCATCCAGCTGACCCCTCCTAACTCCTGACCTCACACGACCTTACTTCTGACTTCTGAATCTTGACCTGACCTGACCTGACCCGACTAACGTCACCAAAATATTTTTTTTTTGCTGTAAGCCTTTAAGGTATTAATATAATAAATCCTAGGATGATAACTTCTCCTTCCCTCTGCCTGCCCCCCCTTCTCCCTCCTGCCTGCCCCTTCCTCTTCCCTCCTGCCTTTTCCTCCCTCCTGCCTGCCCCCTTCCCTCCCTCCTGCCTGCCCCCTTCCTCCTCCCTCCTGCCTCCTGCCTGCCCCCTTCCCTCCTCTTCCTGCCTGCCTTCCTCCTCCCTCCTGCCTGCCCCCTTCCCTCTTCCCCTCCTGCCTGCCCCCTTCCTCCCCTCCCCTGCCTCCCTCCTGCCCTTCCCTCCTCCCTCCCCCTTCCTCCTCCCTCCTCCTTCCCTTCCCTCCCTCCCCTGCCTGCCTCCTTCCTCCCCCTCCTGCCTGCCCCCCTTCCCTCCCTCCCTCCTGCCTGCCCCCTCTTCCTCTTCCCTCCTGCCTGCCCCCCCTCCTCCCTCCCTGCCTGCCCCCTTCCCTCCTCCCCTCCCTGCCTCCCCCTGCCTCCCTGCCTGCCCCCTTCCTCCTCCCTCCTGCCTGCCCCCTTCCTCCTCCCTCCTGCCTGCCCCTTCTCCCCCCTCCTGCCCTTCCCCCTCCTCCCTCCTGCCTGCCCCTTCCTCTTCCCCCTCCTGCCTGCCCCTCTCCTCCCCCCCCCTGCCCTGCCCCCCTCCTCCTCTGCCCCCTCTCCTCCTCCCTGCCTGCCCCCCCTTCCTCCCTCCTCCTTCCCCCCCCTTCCTCCTCCCTCCTCCTGCCTGCCCCTTCCTCTTCCTCTGCCTGCCCCCTTCCTCTTCCCTCCTGCCTCCCCCTTCCTCTTCCCTCCTGCCTGCCCCTTCCTCTTCCCTCCCTGCCTGCCCCTTCCTCTTCCCTCCTGCCTGCCCTCCTGCCTCCTCCTCCCCTCCTGCCTGCCCCCTTCCTCCTCCCCTCCCTGCCTGCCCCCTCCCTTCTCCTCCTCCTGCCCCTTCCTCTTCCTCCCTGCCTGCCTACCCCTTCCTCCTCCCTCCCCTCCCCTCCTCCCTCCTGCCTGCCCCTTCCTCCTCCTCCTCCCTGCCTGCCCCCTTCCTCCTCCCTCCCTGCCTCCTCCTCCCTCCCTCCTGCCTGCTTCCTTCCTCCTCCTGCCTGCCTTCCTCCTCCCTCCTCCTGCCTGCCCCCCTCCTCCCTCCCCCTCCTCCTCCTCCCCCTCCTGCCTGCCCCTTCCTCCTCCCTCCTGCCTGCCCCTCCCTCCTCCCTCCTGCTCTGCCCCCTTCCTCCTCCCTCCTGCCTGCCCCCTTCCTCCTCCCTCCTGCCTGCCTCCTCCTGCCTTCCTCCCTCCCTCCTGCCTGCCTCCCTTCCTCTTCCCTCCTGCCTGCCTCCTCCTCTCTCCCTCCTGCCTGCTCCCTCCTCCCTCCTTGCCCCCCCTCCCTCCTCCCTCCTCCTCCTCGCCCCCCCTCCTCCTCCCTCTCCTGCTCTGCCCCCTCCTCCCCTCCTCCTGCCTCCTGCCTGCCCCCTCCCTCCTGCTCTGCCCCCTCCTCCTCCCTCCTGCTCCGCCCCCTTCCTCCTCCCTCCTGCCTGCCCCCTTCCTCCTCCCTCCTGCCTGCCCCTTCCTCCTCCCTCCTGCCTGCCCCCTTCCCTCCCTCCCTCCTGCCTGCCCCCTTCCTCTTCCCTCCTGCCTGCCCCCCTTCCTCCCTTCCTCCTGCCTGCTCCTCCCTCCTGCTCTGCCCCTTCCTCCTCCCTCCTGCCTGCCCCCCTTCCTCCCTCCTCCCTCCTGCCTCCTCGCCCCCTTCCTCCTCCCTCCCTCCTGCCTGCCCCCCTTCCTCCTCTCTCCCTCCCCTGCTCCCCCTTCCTCCTCCTCCCCTCCTGCCTGCCCCCTTCCTCCTCCTCCTCCTGCCTGCTCCCTTCCTCCTCTTCCTCCTCTTCCCTCACCCAGTTATCTCTGCCCTCCTGGCCTGCTTCCTTCTCCCTTCCCTCTACACTTCCATCTCCTCTTCCTTCTTCCTAGTATCCCCTTCCTTTTCATCCTCCTCCTCTCCCACTCTCTAACCTCTCATCCTTCCTCTTTTTCATCCTCTTGTTTTTCCCTCTCGTTTCTACATTTCTCCCCTCTCTTTTACCTTCTTCTTCCCTCTCTCCCTATCCCTTAATCCCTCTCTTCCCTCCTCCCTCCTTACCTTCCCTACCCTCTTCCCTCTCCTCGTTCCCCCTCTTTCCCTCTCCTAGCTACTCTTTTACCCTCTTACCTCCTTCTTACCCTCTCATTCCTTCCTCCTTCCCTCTTCCTTTCCTCACCTCACCTACC
>NW_024747944.1:0-7500 GCF_018991925.1 Homarus americanus | reverse complement strand
CTAACCTAACGCTACCCTAACCTAACTCCAACCTAACACCATACGACCGAACAGCACTATAACAACTATGCGTAACAGCAATAAATCGCCTACAACACAATAACAACAACAGAAAATTGGCTCCTCGAGATAATTAGGTTAAGCTGCTGTTGTTAGGTTAGGTTAGCGCTCTCCTTAACATTTATCCCCAGAGACCCATCTTCAGGACCCAATTTTCAAGACCCAATATTCCTGAGAGACCCAATTTTCAGGACCCCAAATATTCTCAGTACTATAAAGATACTCATATAACAGCCATGTAACAAAAATAACTCTCAAGGTAACAGCAATAATACTATAGTAACAGCACAACACCCATAATAACAACCATGTAACAGCTTCAACCACTGTAATAACAGGCATTAAGAGCTATATAACAGCCTTAACAGCCATAAACAGCAATAGCTATATAAAATGTATTATAACCTAGAGTGGTGACAATAGGCGAGGTTCACATGGTGTTTTTGTCCAGAGGGTGACCACGTGGTGTCTGTATTACGCTATACTATGTGGGTAAGTGTTTCGTGTCTTCCCCGCCAAATACCGGAAAAAGATTTATTGGCGGGAAGCATTTGCGTTTTTTGGCGGAGTGTTATTATTTATTTATTTTTGGCGGAAACAACCATATTTTTTCGGGAACCTGTTTTTTTTCTTTTGGAATGATTTATTTATTTATATTATTATTTAATTTTTTTGGGGGCAGGAAGAACAATTACTTTTTGCCTTGGAAGCACCAATGGCAAACACCGTTAAAGGCAAGAACCAGCACTACCAGCGAGAAAGAAGCACCAGTTGAGATACTTTATTAAGAGCATGAAGCACCGCTTAACCCCTTCACTACAGGACGCCACTTTTTAATATTTTATTTGATCATCACCAAACGATTTTATTCAGCAGAGAGAGACGACCCTGCCACACAAGGGTCATCAGTTCCCAGGCCTCGACAGTAGGGGTAAAGACGGTTGGTGCGACAATGAGCCAAGCATCAACAGGACTCATGAGGCACCAGGACACACGCTGTCATTATCACCACACAGAAGTACAATGGTGATGTATAGGGGAGGGCAACCTGCACTGTACCCTAACAACGACTTAGGGGTAGGTGTGTGTGTGTGTGTGTGTGTGTGTGTGTGTGTGTGTGTGTGTGTGTGTGTGTGTGTGTGTGTGTGTGTGTGTGTGTGTGTGTGTGGGTAGGCCTAAGATATTTTCACTGATTATAATAAATAAAAGCAATAAAATCTAAGAAAATACACACAAACCCCAAATAACATAAAAAAAAAGAATGTGCGTCTAAATAAAATCTTCCATGGCATTAAATAACAACAAAAGACTTTATGGTAATACTGGTAAACAAAAAGCCCTCCAGTTACACACACACACACACCTTACAGGTAACTACACAGGTATATGCATAGATAATTAAATACAAGTATACACCTCCGTTATACAATAGAAATTCAATATCCAATAATGATTACAGGTGAGGAAGGTAAAATATACAATGTTACTTTAATCCACATATTTTTTTTTCACTTAAAGTTTATTCTGAAAAAAGTTTGTTCTAAAAAATAAAATAAAACTTTGCTCTAAAAGTAGTTGGTAATGTCTGTGTGTATTTTTCAACTTTTAGTAACTTTGTGTCTACTTATTATAGATTAATTGTATCAAATGTACATAATAAAATGTACACGCACAAAGTTACTGAAAGTTTAAAAGTAATCTCAGGCTAATAGATTATAAAACACCTCGTATAGTAACAATGTAGTATAGTACCCAGCCGCCCGCTACAGAACTATTACAGTACTGTATGTTTAAAAACTCAACAACTACATGCCGGAATATTAAGAGTTGTTATATAATATTTAATATAAAAATATAAATGATAAAATAATACAAAGAGTTTTAAACGTCTCCACACGAGTATTATATTAATACAGTACTGTATGATCCAATATGGAGGATGACATTTACCTTGTGTGTGTACTAATACTGTGATATGACCAAAATTAAATACTGTATAAATATAAATAATAGACTACATAAAGTTAAAGCAATATTGTATATATAACATGGTTAATTACATGTTAAAGTTAAATTTTTGTATATAAATAAATAATACACTACATAAAGTTAAAATTAAATACTGTATAAAATAAATACACTACATAAAGTTAAATTAAATACTGTATAAAAATAATAATACACTTACAGTTAAAATTCAAGGTCCAGGAACATCACCTGGGGAAACACTTTGGTAACAAAATGAAATAATCGGCTCCAGGCTGTTTAAGAATTGGCATGTATGTAAATTATTCCTGTGTTGTAGTGAAGCTTACATCTACATCTGTGCTGTAGTGATGCTGTAAACTACATCTGTGCTGTGTGAAGCTGTAAACTACACCAACCCAACTCCCAACCTAACCCAACCTAACCTAACCCCAACCTAACCTAATCCCAACCTAACCCAACCTAACCTAATCCCAACCCAACCTAACCTAACCCAAACCTAACCTAACCTAACCTAACCTCCAATCCCAACCTAACCTAACCCAATCCCAATCTAACCTAACCTAACACAACACCAACACAACCATAACCAACCTCACACCCAACACCAACATAACCACCACCACCACCACCACCCACCACCACCACCACCCATCACCACCACCACCACCACCACCACCACCACAACCCACCAACTACCTCACCACCACCACCACCATCACCACCAACCATCACCAACACCACCCACCACCCACCACCACCACCACTACCCACACCACCAACACCACCCACCCACCACCACCACCACCACCACCACCACCACCACCACCACCACCACCACCACACCACCACCACCATCACCACCACCACCACCACCACCACCACCCACCACACCACCCCCCACCACCACCATCACCACCACCACCACCACCACCACCATCCACCACCACCACCACCACCACCCACCACCACCACACACACCAGCACCACCACCACCACCACCACCACCACCACCACCACCACCACACACCACCACCACCACCACCACCACCACCACCACCACCACCCCCACTCAAATCAATATAAAGACGCACACCCAACGCCACCACCGTCATCTCTATCCAACCCAGTCAGGAGACTATTTTACCTACCTCTCCCCTCGCCATTAAATATTCGCCTCCTAAAATATTCGCCTCTGTCTCCTCGCCATTAAGAATATTCGTCTCTCTCTCTCTCTCTCCTCGCCATTAAGAAATATTCGCCCCTCTCTCCTCACCATTAAAAATATTCCCTCTCTCCCTCACCATTAAGAATATTCGCCTTCCACTCCTCACCACTAAGAATATTCGCCTCTCCCTCACCATTAAGAATATTCTCCTTCTATCTCTCTAGGGTTCAGAATCTACGTCATCCTCCACACACACACAGGTTCAGGTTCACCTGACTCCACTTAGGCGACCAACCCAGTCACATAAGTAAATATGAACAAGTAGAGGATGACTTATTCAATATCTATCTATCTACCATCTATCTACCTCTATCTCATCTATCTATCTATCTGTATAATGTATGTACAGTACCCCTCTCTCTCTCTCTCTCTCTCTCTCTCTCTCTCGGTAACTGCATTGAAAACAATATGGTCGTAAGTGGCGAGGGTGTTCAGCTGGTTCAAAGACGAGGTTGGCGTCGATGGTAAAATATAGTGAGAATGGTAGAATAGTGAAAAATGGTGAAGATAAAAGTGAGGAAGATGGTGAGAGAAGGAGAAGATGAAGAGATAAACGAGAAGATTGAGAAGAATATCCTTAAATCTCCAAAGAGACATCATGGCCCGTAAACACTTTATAGGCAGCACGCGGTCACCTGTCCCTCCCCTCACTCTCTGTCTAGCCACACGTCCTCCCCCCTATCACTGTTACTCCCTGTCTAGCCACTCGTCACCCTCCCTATCACTGTTACTCCTTTCAGCCACGCGGTCACAACCTCCCTATCACTGTTACTCCACGCTTAGCCACGAGTTCGTCTTCCCCACTCCTGTCCACTCCATCTCTAGCCACGCAGTCACTCCCTGCGCCACACCGTCCTCCCCAGCTCGTCACACAACACAGTCCTCCTCGGTACACAAGAAGCCGCTATCCCCGTTACAGTTAACGTGTGACGTCTGTATTCAATGTGTAACTAACTAACGCTAACTTAAATTACTCTAAGCTAACTTATGTAAACCTAACTAATCTAACCTAACCTACCTAATCTAACCAAATCCATCCTAACCCTAACCTAATCGGCCAACTCAATCCAACCACACCCACCATAATCCAACCAAACCCAACAACTAATCCAACCAAACCCAACCCCTAATCCAGCCAAGCCCAACCCTAATCCAGCGCCAAACCCAGCAAACCAGCAAAGCCCAAACCAATCCAAACCAAGCCCATTTTAACCTAACTGCCGTAAACCATGTATTAATCTCTCGGGGAGATTCAAAACTTTTCCAGAATTGCTCCCTATGGGTCTCTGGGGGGCCATTATAGTGCTAGAACGACGTTGGTTGGAAATCTCGATGTTACTTGTTGATGATCCTTATGGCCGGTATGTGGGTTTGTAGAGAGGGGGAGGAGGGAGGGAGGGAGGAGAATGGAGGGGGACAGAGGAAGAGGGAAGGGAGGGGGGTGATGGTGAATTGGAGACCAGGCGATAGGCAGTTTAGATATTAATGGTATTTGAGAGTGTGTTGGTAATGTGTGTGTGTGTGTGTGTGTGTGTGTGTGCAAAATGATGCCGAGGTTCATTACTGTATCAACAACACAAATAATACATCATATTGTATTATTATTACTGTATGTTACTGTACTGAATACAATACAAAAATACATGCCCTTATAGCCCCAATATCAGCCCTCCTGGACACACAGAAACAGATGTAACCCTAACCTGTAAATAACCGGTGTGCCATTTGCACAGGCATATATATACTCTAGAAGCAAATACTCACATTAACCCTAACCTAACCTAATAACCCTAGCCTAACTTCTTAACCTAGCCCTAGCTGGCCTAACCCTAACCTAACCTAACCTAGCCTTACCTAACCTAATTTAACCTAACTCGACTCAGCCAGACAGAGACAAGCGTGTATAATGACTTTCTTTAAGTATTCTCTCTGCGACAGGAGGCACTGCCTCAACCCACATACAACACACTCAACCTCAACGCTTACACAACTACACACTCAACCACACAGCACTTTGACCCACACACAACCTTACACAATCACACTCAATCACATACAACCACCCTCAGCCTACTCACAACCACACAACCACCCACACAACCATACAACCATGCTTCCAGTTTTCTCAGTGTTTGGGGAGTGCCTTGATCAGGGCCTATGACCACTACAGTACATATTGCTGGTGTATACGTGACGTGGTGGCTCACCCTCTGTGTGTCACTAAGGCAGTTTGGGTGTGATGGTCTGTGTTACTATAAAGCACACACACACATACACACACACACACACACTGACACACTCACAGGCACACACACACACACACACACACACACACACTCCTCTTGACCTTCTCCTTTTTCTTGCAACCTCTTCTCCTTTTCTTGCAACTTCTCTTCTCCTCTTTTCTTCCTGATCACTCATACCACTACTCCTCTCTCCCACCACTGTCCTCACCCTCTCTCCGTTCCTCCTCCTACTCCCCATACTCTCCCCTACAGCTGCTACTGTTAGCTTTACATAGGTCATCAGGCACACGTGAAATGACTTTGTGCTATCCTCCTTTCACGATACAAGACACCTGACCATCTCTTGGTAAATATTGAGTAAATATAAGTAATGGGTAAATATATGGGTAATGAAGTAAATAAGTGACTGAGTATATAAGTGACGACAGAGTGAAAATATAAGTGACGTGGGTAAATATAAGTGACGTGGTAAATATAAGTGACATGAGTAAATCTCATTGACGTATTGGTAATATAAGTGACGTAGGTAAATATAAGTGACGTGGAAATGTAAATATATTCATTGATATAAGTGACGACCAGGTAAATATAAGTGACTGACTAGGTAAATATATACGTGATTTACAATTTAAATCTTGTGTTGTCTGGGCGATAATATTACAACTGCTGGCCTGTATGTGTTTAAGTCTTGGTGTTTAATAGAAGGGATACGGATGTAGAATTTATCCTTTTAATAATTACGTACTGTAAATCTGGGAAGAAACAAAATTATATGCTTTTCAAAATAAACATTAAGCTGCAATAATAATAGCAAACTAATAATAATAATAATAATAATAATAATAATAATAATAATAAACGCAATAACTGGGCTAAACAGGGCTGGTAGCTCAAACCTAACTTCCTAACCTAACCCTAACTTCTTAAAACTAACCTAACCTAACCCTAAGACAACTGTTAGAATCTTATTTCAATTTACTTATATAGTTGGAACACTTTGAAGATTAGACACAGCTTATTCACACACGAAGATTAACCACTCTGGCCTTCCTGGTGTGATGTGATTAGGGTAGGGAGTGGGATAGGGTTGGATAGGGTAGATGAAGATGAGGTAAGTGATGAGATGATGAATTGGGAATTACTAGGGTGGGGTTAAGCTTCCAGATCAAATAAACTCAGGTATTTAAAATCGCCGGGTGATTGATCCGAAAATCAAGCCGAAGTAGTCCCGACAATCCTACTGTACACACTATGTAATAATAAGTAAACTCCTCTCTTGCTTTGTTCCATTCCTTCTATTCCAATTACAGCTGGGTTACACATATTCTCCAAATGGCTCCCGATATTAACGACGAAGCAGATTTGTAATCGGCTGTCTCAGCCTTGTTCAGTATTAGAGGCTGGGTGTAAATGACCCCCCCCTCAAACATAACCAGCTGTGAGGACCCAGAACCACCTGTAGCATTGGGTTTGTATTTCTATACAGCTAATATGAACCACCTGTGCTTTGGGATGTGTTCTACAGCTGTCCTGAACCACCTGCTTAGCATTGGGTTTGTGTTCTATACAGCTGTCCTGAACCACCTGTAGCATTGGGATGTGTTCTGCAGCTGTCCTAGCCACCTGCTTAGCATTGGGTTGTGTTCTATACAACTGTCCTGTGAACAGCCTGTAGCATTGGGTTACGTTTCTACATTTCTGAATACAGCTGTCCCGTCCCACCTTTACCCTGCTGCAGGTCGTATCGCTGCTCTCAACCATCAGCGCACCATCTGTAGCACTGTCATGTTCTGGCCTGGACCATCTGTACCACTGTTTCTTCACTACGGTTAGGGTACACGAGCGTGGAATGGCGTATATGATGTGAAATTGCTGGTATGCAGGCGTGAAGGGGTGGGCGTGGGAGGGTGAAGTGGGCGTGGGGTGAGTGGGCGTGGGATAGTGGGGGATGGTGGCGAATGAGTAGTGGGTGGGGTGGTG
>NW_024747943.1:0-12408 GCF_018991925.1 Homarus americanus | reverse complement strand
ATCCAGGCCCTGACGGCCTGCCGCCTTATTCCTCTGGAAAAGAAACCAGGATGTAGACCTATAGGGGTGGGGGAAGTGCTGAGGCGGATTATCGGAAAGTGCATAATGGAGGTGGTAAAGGACGATGTCAGGGCAGCAGCAGGGAACCTACAAGTGTGTGCTGGCCACCAGGTTGGTGGGGAGGCGGCCATTCACGATATTCGAGCAGCGTGATTGTGAGGCCGTTCTCCTGGTGGATGCTTCAAACGCATTCAACATACTTAACCGCAAGGCTGCACTGCACAACATCAAGATCAAGTGTCCTAGCTTTGCGATGTATGTTGAAAATTCGTATAGGAATCCATCAGACCTCTACATAGTAAACAATAAGGCTCTACGAGGTGATACCATCCTACAGTCGACTGAGGGAACAACACAGGGGGACCCCGTTGCAATGGCAATGTATGCAATAGGCCTATCAGTGCTCCAACAAGAAATAAAGTTTAAAACAACTGGGGTCAAACAAGTGGCATATGCTGATGACCTCACAGGAGCAGGAAAAATGGAGGACATCAAAAAGTGGTGGGACCTGGTAACATCGCGAGGTCCACAAATAGGGTACCACCCAAACGCCAGCAAATCCTTCCTCATCGTGAAGCCAGATCATTATGATCGGGCTTTGGAGGTTTTCGGCGAAAGTGAGGTCAAAATAACTAAGGACGGCCAAAGACATCTAGGCGCAGTAATTGGCACTACGGACTTCAAGACCCAGTACGTAGCGGGAAAGGTGAATGAGTGGGTGAGCGAAATCCAAGCTCTATCGGAGATTGCTAACACAGAGCCACATGCGTCCTTTGCAGCATTCACCCATGGAGTCAAGAATCGTTGGAACTACCTGATGCGTACCATCCCTGAGATCGGACCCCTCCTCCACCCTTTGGAAGAAGCAATCAGTGTCAAGTTCATTCCCAAACTAGTGAAACACCCTGACTTAACCCGAGCAGAAAGAACACTTCTTGCACTTCCACCAAGACTGGGAGGGATGGGACTAACTAATCCAGAGGAGATTGCTGACTCTGAACATCAAAATTCACTTAAGCTCACGGCAGCCCTCACTGACCACATAATAGCTCAGAATGCAACAGGGGAAGTGGACACCAGCGAAGTTAATAAGATCCGTAGGTCCATTACAACAGATCGGCAGCACTGCCAAAATGACATGTTGCAGCAACTATTGCTGCAGGTTCCAGAAAATTTGACAAAAAAAGTAGCTATAGTGCAGGAGGTGGGCGCCTCGAACTGGTTAACTACGTTACCGATAAGGGCAAATGGTTTCAGCCTTAACAAACAAGAATTTACAGATGCCATTGCTCTAAGGTACGGTTGGCCAGTAGATGGTTTGCCCTCCCAATGCGTGTGTGGCTCTTCCTATGATGGCGATCACGCCATGGTCTGCAAGAAGGGGGGCTTCATATGCATGAGGTATGACGAGGTAAGGGATCTCACAGCAAATATGTTGAAGGAAATCTGCCGGGACGTCATGGTAGAACCGACCCTCCTTCCACTGGATGGCGAGATCTTCCAACACAGGACTTCAAACACATCTAACGAAGCCCGTGTGGACGTCAGTGCTCGAGGATTCTGGACGTGCTGGGACAGCGAGCTTTCTCGACATCAGATTTTTGATCCCATGGCCGTTTGTCACTGTAACCCCAGCTCGATGCTTACCATAGAGGAAACGAGAACCAGCATGGGAGAAGGCATATGGGGGAGAGAATTCAGTGATGATCAAGGCAGCTTCACTTTCTTAGTGTTCACAACCTCTGTGGATGGGCCTAAGCAAAAGATGTTTCTCACGCCCAGACTCGAGCTGATCTCCTAACAGTAGCAGCAGCCCAGAAGTTATGTGTTACAGCCTGGATGAGATGTCGACTGTCCTCTCTCCTTAGGTCGGTTTTGCTCTGCCTCAGGGGAACGAGAGCATCGGCCCCAAAGCCGACAACAGTTGCAGATATTGACTATGAGGCAACAGTCACTGAATGCCGCATAGATCTGCGGCTCAACTAATTTAACACAGATAGGATAGCTTCTTATTTATTAGGATATTTAATATTAAGGTAAATAAATGGTGGGGAAGGTGTGGCTATTGGTGGAGGCTGGAGGCCACGTTTAAAAAAAAAAAAAAAAAAAAAAAAAAAAAAGTAGTAGTAGTAGTAGTAGTACTAGTAGTGAAGATGTGTGTGGTAGTAGTTTTAGTAGTAGTTGTAGTAGTAGTAGTAGTAGTAGTACTAGTAGTGAAGATGTGTGTGGTAGTAGTTGTAGTAGTAGTAGTTCCATAGTAGTTGTGAAGCTGTGTGTGTAGTAGTAGTAGTAGTAGTATTCTCGTGATAATAATGTAGACGTGTGTGTGTAGTAGTAGTAGTTTCGCAGTAGTAGTGAAGATGTGTGTGTTAGTAGTAGTAGTAGCAGAAAGAGCACTCCTTGCACTACCACCGAGACTGGGAGGAAAGGGATTGACCAATCCTGAGAAGATTGCTGGCACAGAACATCAAAACTCAGTTAAGCTCACTGCAGCCCTCACGGACCACATAATAGCTCAGAGCACAACAGGGGAGGTGGATACCAGTGAAGTAAACAAGCTTCGAAGATCCATTATGACAGAACGACAGCATGGCCAAAGTGATAAGTTGCAGCAGCTGTTGCTGCAAGTACCAGAGAATTTGAAAAAAAGTAGGTATAGCGCAGGGGGTGGGCGTCTCGAACTGGTTAACTACGTTACCGATAAGGGCAAATGGTTTCTGTCTCAATAAACAAGAATTTACAGATGCCAATGCTCTAAGGTACGGTAGGCCAGTAGAAGGTTTGCCCTCCCAATGCATGTGTGGCTCTTCCTATGACGTCGATCACGCCATGGTGTGCAAGAAAGGGGGCTTCATATGTATGAGGTATGACGAAGTAAGGGATCCCACAGCAAATATGTTGAAGGAAATCTGCCGTGATATCAGGGTAGAACCGACCCTCCTTCCATTGGATGATGAGAATTTCCAACATAGGACTTCAAACACATCCAACAAAGCCCGTGTTGACGTCAGTGCTCGAGGATTCCGGACGCGGGGACAGCGAGCCTTCTTCAACATCAGGATTTTTTATCCCATGGCCGCATGTCACCGTAACTTAGCTCTCGATGCTGCACACAGGAGGAACGAGAACGACAAGATATGGGTATACGGGGAGAGAATTCAGAACGTTGATCAAGGCAGCTTCACTCCTCTGGTGTTCACAACCTCTTGTGGGATGGAACCAAGTGCAAGATGCTTCTACGCCAGACTCGCAGAGGTGCTATCCGAACAAAAGCAACAGCCCAGAAATTATGTTACAGCCTGGATGAGATGTCGACTGTACTTCTCTTTCCTTAGGTCTGCTTTGCTCTGCCTCAGGGGAACGAGAGCATCGGCCTCAAACCCGACAACAGTTGCAGATATTGACTATGAGGCAACAGTCACTGAATGCCTCATAGATCTGCGGCTCAACTAACTCAACACAGCTAGGGTAGCTACTTTTGTATTTGGATATTTAATTTTAAGGTAATGAAATGGTGGCGAAGGTGTGGCTATTGGGGGAGGCTGGGGACTAGGGTGTGTCAATTTAGGGGGTGAACTGGCTAAATTGAAAATCGAGTAATTTGGTAGCAATTTATTGTAGTCTTTAAGCATGCAAAACAATATTCTGGCATAAATTTTTTTTTATAATAAGTCCTACCTACATCAAATGGATTTTTAAATGTACATATTTGTGAATTTATAAAATAACCAGCGTTTGCACACATGTTACTGTTTCAAGTTTCAAATTATTATATTTTATTATCTGTAGTCTATTTGAAAGTAACCAATGCCTTCATACTCTATTTGCTTTGGTTTCTTGTCATCAGTAGTCTGCTTGCTATTTGTGCTTTGATGTAACCTTCTCGCCTCTCGTGGCTGTAAACATGGCCCGCTGCTTCTGTGACCATTTTCACACATCTCTCCACACTTTGAGTGTGGGAAGGCCACTTCGGCACCTGCATTGGAGTCTCTTTAAGGTTTCTCAATTCTTGGCTAGTTAGACTTGTTGTCAATGGTGGCTCTAAGACTTCCAAACTCAAGTCAACCAATTCTGACAATTTGGTGGCATTGACGTTTATTGGGGGAACTTTTCTTGAATGAAACGAACAGTCTCCCAACTGGTCGCCATCTATTAGCGTTCCTCTAATCTTTAGAATGACTTCTACAGCCTCGGTTCGGAGATTGGTACATTGACTGCAAAGCATTGCTTGCAAAACTGCTTCTGATCGAGCATACCAAGCGGACCTTCTTGCCACAGGTAACACGATGTCCCTCACTACCTTCCTCTGTGTTCTTACTAGCTGCAATTGAAACAAAAGGTGATTGGGCCCACCCACCCACATAGGATTAAGTTTCACACTAAACCACTGGGGAAGATAAACTCCAATAATAAATTCAACAATTAACCTCAAATTCTTCAGCACTTTGCCCTTCAATTCGTGTTTGGAAATCCAAATCCTGCAGAAACGAAGAGCTGTAGTTAACCAACGGCTGTGACTGACAGGTCCAATCTCCAAGAGAGCCAATGACTGAGGCACTTCTCCTGATCTTATTGCTTGGGCAATACGATAAGCATAGGATTGATCTGTGCTGAGATCTTTGATGACTCCTTCAGACAACGCCGGAAGGGGAGGGCCAACTTCGACCTTTGGAAAGGTTGTATTTATTTCTAGTTGTGTTGCTTCACCCAGCATGATGCCAAGGGGACCTGACCACTTGTTGTTGCTCTTTGTAGGACCATCAAGTTCCTGGATGAGATGACGAAGAGGTAGCTCGCCTGTATGTAAATCACATACAATCCAAACAAGTCTTCTTCCTAGTTCTTTCTCTAAATGCGTCATTACACCCCCCTGCCATCCGGTGTTCACTGCAGTTGAATCTCCACCAACAGCCTGCAGTGAACTGCCAAGTCCTCTCTCCTGAACCCAACATAAAATATGATCAGCAATGACCTCTGCATGTTTCTTCCTTTCTACTTCAGTTTCGGGAGCAAAGTGAAACAAAAACCGACCACCAGGCTCAGAACAGACAGAGTAGTGTTCTTCTTTGATGAGACCTGGAAACTTTCTGTTCACTCCCTCTACTTCTAGCAAAACTTTTGTGTCATCTATTCTTCCATCAAACAAAAGACAGGAGAGCCCTCCTCGCTTAAATCTTTTTCATGCTGATCAGATATTTCCTTCATTATTTTTTCTTGTGCTCTTCTAATTTTATTATGATCTATCACCAAAGATACATCCTCTCGGCTGATGAGGCCTGCATCCATCCAAGCGGCAGTTGCAATTTCTGCAGCCTCACGAAGTCCAGCATGGTGGCGAATACTAGCTAAAGCAATGTTTGAAATATTTCTTGTGTTGTATTTCATTTTCTTTGGTAAAGGTTCAGATGGCTCTTTGGAACTATCATCTGATGTTGCTTCTTGTTCATCAGAAGAACTATCAAAGAAGTGATAAACATCTTGACACAGCTCTTCCTCTCTTTGGATGGCTTCTTCACTCTTCATTTTCTTCTTTTGTTCCCTCTCTCGGATTTGTTCTCTCTTCTTGGCATTAGCAATCTGCTTCTTTGTTTCTGAATAATCTATTGAACCCATTTGCATACTTCCTTGGCCTTCTGCCTTTGTCCTCTGTGCCTTTATAAATTCAAGCTCTAAAACAGGAATCTTCTTTTCACGAGGACAACCACAATCAATGTGGGAATTATTTTCTCTCTTACCTGAGTGAGAACAGTTGGATTCAGAACATAATTGTATGGAGCAATTGCAGGTCAAAATGTCAAACAGAGTATCAAGTGTGTGCAGAAATTCATTTTTCCTGGCCAAGTTTCCTTTACCAAGTGATGTTTCAACTGCTTTGTGCCATAATTTCGTTAGTTTTAGCTCAATAGTTCGACACTGATTAATCACAGGTGGTTTGAATAGTGCATTAGCTTTTGTCCATTGATGCAGAAGAGGGACTATCATGTCATTTATGAGTTCTTTATCTGTATAGTTCCTTCTGTCCTTTGCATTTTTTCTCGAAGGAGTAACCCTAATCTTAGCATGTCTCTCACTGTTGGAAGTTCTGATACAGGAAGCTCCTTCCCTTTACCAACCAGCAGGCTCAAGTGGGTTGACAACTGACTTCTTGTCTTCAATTTTGACATCTTCACACTATCTGACAAATAGAAAAATATTTCAATGTTTCATAATTCAATTGTTGTTTCAAAAAATATCAATTTGTTTATCAAAAATGCTGTAACAGAAATAACATAATAATTTCTTAGAACATAATGTTTTATACAATGATATAAGTAACTGCGACAATCAATATGCTCTACTTACAATAATTAAAATGTAGAATTCGTCTGGTAGAGTAGGTGCAAGTGCAATGAGAGCAAACCACCGTCTATGATATCTAGAAGGAGAGTGAGCCGGGCGCCTTATCCTCACGCTTGGTACAAGTCAAAACAAGAATTAAACTGTCCCACACGGAGAGCCTGTTCATGTTCATGTTCATGTTCTGACATGCATATTGTACACAAGCTATAGAACCATAAAATACTCCATAATCCATATGCTTACATGAGATTAGTTAATATCAAGTGAATAATTCTAATCAAGTCTCATTAATTTGTTGAAATACTGATATTTGAAACTTTAAGGTATAATTGATGTAGGTGAGGGTTATTTCAATTCATTTTTGTTTGCTAATCTCAAGTTTAGACATAAAGAGGCACAATATTTTGACTACCAAATTTGATTTTTAACATGTTGACAAAATTGACACACCCTAGTGTGTATGTGTGTCAATCTCATTACTATACGAATAAATACAAATCCGAAGACTATCTGGCACTTCCCCCCCCCCCTCAGTAGCGGTGTTATGATAAATGCAATACTAATGAGCAAGAGTTTCATGCCTAGGTTACTAACGCTGCCCGCACCATCGTCCACACACACCATTAACTTACTAATCGTCTCTCACTAATATATGTAGCTGTTATCTGGTTTGAATGGTGTTTTGTCAGTAATTTGTTTCTAATGGTGGTTTAATAATCGTCTTTTACCAATCGTGTCTTACGAATCATCTATTCACTGATGATGTGGTATCAATTCCCTCTTACTAATCGTCTCGTTCTAAATTATCTATACACAACCAATATTTCATAACAACAACAACATTGACTACTACTACTACTACTACTACTATTAATAATGATAATAATAATAATAATAATAATAATAATAATAATAATAATAATAATAATAATAATAATAATAATAATAATAATAATAATAATAATAATAATAATAATAATAATAATAATAATAATAATAATAATAATAATAATAATAAAAGCCTGGTCACAACTCCAGAGCGAAAACATTATTTGAATTTCAGGTATGAATTATGCAAATAAGTCTGTATCTAAATTGTATTCATATTTTACTCTGGCCACGCGGCTGTAAACAAGTTGTAATAACAATGTTTAAAATAACAGAGAGAGAGAGAGAGAGAGAGAGAGAGAGAGAGAGAGATGAAAGAATGCACGGAGAGAAGTATGTAGATATAAGCAGACAGAGAGAAAGATGCATGGGGAAAGGAGTTGAGAGAGAGAGACCGACCCCAAAAAAGTCCTCATGAGGAGATATTTAAAGGCAAGTTCCAGGACTCATGAGAGGAAAATATTCATGCAACTTACAAATTTTAATGCTAGTCTCTGTGCCTTTTAAATAATTTCTGTTGATACACCCCATGGTTTGTGAGATATTCATGAATCAATGTTTTGAAAGTCCCAAATATATATCCATAATGTGTTCTGGGTATCAAGTTCTATCTACAGGGGCGAACACAAACACCTGTATAGTTTTCGTAGGTTCTATTTACTGGATAAACAGATATGTACACAAGGGAGGTTGCACTCCTTACTCTGTATGGGGGTCAACTAGCCTCTAGGGCGACATGTGGTAAGTGATATATTAGCAGCTTCCATATGACGCCAGGCACATTAATTAAGCATGTGGGACATGGTAAATACATTGCCACACGCTGCTAGCTAGGCTGAATAAATAGTGTATATAAATGGAGTACATACATAATATACATACAGCATACATAATATACATACAACATTACCCACATGACTCTGGCCTATATATACCGTTAGTGAATATGAGGTATTTCTTTGTGTATGAACCTCTGTCCTGCGTGGCAGTGAGAAGTGACACCACCCTCAGTGTCACGACTTGACTGAATTACTCAGAATAGGCAAACTGTACTCCAAGCTTTGTCAATAAATTTGTTAAACTAAAGAAAAAAAAAACACGTTTTTGGATTTTCTCGATTTTCAAGAGATTTGTTTTCAATCCGTAAAGAAGTAGAGTTAAAACACACAAGCTTTCTGGCTTATCTGATACTACCTAAAATATTCCTGCAAAATATCAATACAAAATATCCCTACAAAATATCCCTACAAAATGGCCTCCAAATTACACTAAGACTGTAAGGTAAGTGGTGGATATTATTCTTTTATCCACATATACCTGGAGAAAAATGGTATCGCGGGAATATGTCTCTCCTCCAGGGTTATAAATCGGGCTCTCGCGTACCACCAATCTTGTTTGACTTGGCGGAACATCACCGTAAAACTGCCTTACGCGCCTCAACGACCAGAGACTGACCTCCTTCTGTCTGTGTGTGTGTGCCAGGAGGTGTTTGAGGGGATTGTAAGGCTCAGGAGAAAAATCATCCAACACACACACATCCTTGACCACCGAAGGGACCTTTATGCTAGGAATGGGGTGCATCTGTCTAAGGATGGGGTGGCAACCCTGGCTGACTCTCTCGAGAGGGCAGTTCAAAAGATGCCGAAGTCTTTAAACTGCTAGGAGAACATATGAGCACGGGAGTGGAGGAGACTGCAGTGGGAGCGGGTAAACAAAGTGAAAGGTGTCAGGGAAATAGTGCTAGGAATTATGACAAAGCTAAATTAGGCAGGGAGTTAAAACCTAAACACGACAAAGAGAGGACTCAAAACACGACTAACTTACATGTCTACTTCGCAAACAGTAGAAGTATGAGAAACAAAATGATCAGGGCGTTGGTATGTACCGAAAAAGTCCATATAATAGCATTCACCGAAACATGGATAAGCCTAGACTCGCGTGAGTTACCTGTCGAATACTAAATTACAGGTTATAAATTATTCCATACCGATAGGCAGATTAGGAAAGGAGGCGGAGTAACAATCTATTGTATGTCAGGGATAATCTGAAGTGTGAAATAAATAAGTAAATAAAAACTGAGCAGAATACAAAAAAAAATGGATAGAATTAATCGATGGTAGGGAAAAATTAATCACAAGAGTAATATATAGACCTCCTAATCTTGATAGCAAAGTCTGTATAGTAGACGACTTTAACTTTAGCCAAATAGATTGGATTGACCTTACTGGTAACGCAGAATCAGAGGATTTTCTTGAAACAATCCAGGACTGTTTTGTAAGCCAACATATAACCGAACCCACCCCAAAGCCGACAACAGTTACAGATATTAACTACGAGGCAACAGTCACTGAATGCTGCATGGATCTGCAGCTCAACTAACTCAACACAGCTAGGGTAGTTACTTTTGTATTAGGATATTTAATTTTAAGGTAATAAAATAGTGGCAAAGGTGTGGCATATTGGGGGAGGCTGGAGGTTACGTTTAAAAAAAATAGTATTAGGATAGTTAATTTTAAGGTTATAAAATAGTGTCGAAGGTGTGGCTATTGGGGGAGGCTGGAGGCCATGTAGTCGTAGTAGTCTAGGGTGATTAAAAAGTTTTGTTAACCAGAAGATAGATTACATTTATTACACATAAATTATATAACATATGCAAACTTTACAGAACAAGAACATTCCATGTGTGTGCTTCAAATTAATGATTATCATTGAAGACACAACACTACTGGCCTTGAGGGACACACCGAGGCCTTGAGGGACACACCAGGGCATACTGGGCCACGACTCAACGGTCTCACAGTTTCATCGTCCGTAAGTGTGAGCGGACTTTTCTGTCAGATGTTTGCAGATAGAGATCTTTTTTCTCATAGTCGAGAGCACAGCGGTAGTTCCTGAGAAAACCATGACCTATTATAAAGTCAAAGGTGCTCATGTCCCTCACCTTTATGTTCTCAGCCCTCAAGAAGGTTAACCCTTTCATATGGATCTCGACGTTGCTGGGGTTCACGCCCCACGATTCAAGATTTTTAGCGACGTGGGTGGCGACAATAAAGTCAGGCTCACCTGACTCTATCTTTATTTTCATTCGGGGACCCTCGCATGACGGGGTGAAAAATGCGTTGGCATAGAGATACTGTGACGCAGGAATAACTTGTCTCTTCCAGTATCCTGGCTCATTGTCCCTGATGTACAGTTCAGATTCTGGCTGCCATCTCTGGATGGTGCGAGTCTTTTGCAGGAGTGAACTGCCGATCTTGTTTTCATAACCCTTAGACGTTGAAGGGAGCACACGCGCTCTGCAGGTTATTTTGATGTCGTGGTTGAACTATATCTCAACATTATTAGTGCAACCAACCCGCATCTTCTGGTACTTTAGACCAGATTCATACACGGGCTTTCGTCTCCATCGACACTGTCGACCAAGGACTCCGACGCTGAGGGCAGACTCGTGAGTAAGGTCCACCTTGCCCACCCCGGAGTCCACCAGGAACTGACAAGGCTCCTCGTTGATAGTGGTTGAAACGTGCTGTGAGTCCGTCAAGCAGACAGGGATAGTGTCTATATCGCAAACGGGGAAGTCACAGGTTTGAGGCGCAGGATCAATATATAACCTAAAGGTGTTATCGGGGAGGTCCTCTAGTTCCCAGCACCACCTACGGACACATGGGCCACAACTCATTAAGTCCTTAAGGAACCAAAAGGGTCCTTTGTTCGCCAACCTTGCACTCCTACGAACACCAGCTGGCGGCACCACACGGGAGCGAAGGTGAATTGCTCCGCGCTCTGTCTTGCGGGGTAACTTCATAATGTGTTTTATGCTTCTCGTAAACTATACTGTTAGGTCTAGTTTAACGAGATTAACACTTGAATATTTATAGTAAGAGGTATGTGTGTGTGTGTGCAGTAGTAGTGTAGTGGACAAGGTATGAAGAATAAATAATGTGTAGTAGGAAGCAGGGAGAGTAGTAGGGCTAGTAGTAGTGGCAGTAGTAGTAGTCCCATAGTAGTTAAAATGTCTCGTGGTTGTGCAGATGCATGTGTAGTAGTAGTATTAGTAGTAGTAGTAGTGAAGATGTGTGTGGCAGTAGTAGTGAAGATATGTGTGGTAGTAGCAGTAGTAGTAGTCCTGTGACAGTAGCAGTATGTTAGGTCTGTAGGAAGATGTAAAAGAGCAATAGTAGTAGGTAGCAGTAGTCTCGTGGTGGTAGTGAAGATGTGTGTGCGAGTAATAGTAGTAGTGGTAGTAGTAGACTTGTAGTAGTAACGTTGTGTGTAATAGTAGTCTCGTGGTGGTAGTGAAGATGTGTGTGGTAGTAGTTGTAGTAGTAGTAGTAGTAGTAGGGGTCCGGGCGGCGTGGGTGTGTTGGGGTGCCTTCCCAGATTTATAGTGTTGTTGGTGGGGATATACTCAGTTTGTGGGAGCGAGAATTTCACAGTGTGTCGATGAACGTTTGATGTCACCTTGAGCATCATCGCCGACGGCTCTTCTCATTCCTTACGACATTAAACGCAAATATTGCTCGTGTTCACCGGCGATCTTCAAGTAAGCCTGTGAGTGTTTGAATGGTGGGTGGCTGGAGTTGCCAAGTGTCAGTGCCAGTGTGTCGATAGGCCTACCCTAGCAAGGGTGGCATCGCGACTCTCGCCCCTATGGGGCCAAGTGCCTCAAGTAACGGCCACTCCATGTAGTGTCGGCTGACCCAGTGAGTATATATAACTAATGTTACATCAGCGAGACCATAGAAATGGTGGCTATCTCTACCAAAGTGACATAATCAAGTGTTAGGTGTGACAATTCTTGCTCCCAGTGGATTATTCTCATGTGTGGATTATCGCCCTCATGGGGGGTGCCTGACACAACCACACGCGCGCGTATGCCCTTACTACACGGACACCACAGGCCAGGCCGTCACCTCTGTGCCTCATACGCATAAGATCTAGTTTCTTCGTCCGTATGGGCCCAATAGCAGAGGTCGGAGGCGGAAGTATCTGCCGCCCAAGGTGCTGGTCACTATGCCTGGTAACATTCTTTGCTGCGTCTGTGCTAGCCCGAACCAAAACTGCACAAACTGGCTTTGTGCGAGAAACAATCGATCATGTGTGGATTGCAGGAAGCTAGAC
>NW_024747942.1:0-4344 GCF_018991925.1 Homarus americanus | reverse complement strand
CTCGCCTACAACACTCCAGCTCACAGCTCTCACCACCACTCGCCTACATCACTCCGAGTCACAGCTCTCACCACCACTCGCCTACAGCATTCCAAGTCACAGCTCTCACCACCTCAAGCCTACAACACTCCCAATTACGGCTCTCACAACCACTTGCCTACAACACTGCCAGTAACGGCTCTCACCACAACTCGCCTACAAAACTCCAAGTCACAGCTCTCACCACCAGTCGCCTACAACACTCCTAGTCACAGCTCTCACCACCTCTCGCCTACAACACTCCCAGTCGTAGCTCTCACCACCACCCGCCTACAACACTCCTAGTCACATCTCTCACCACCACTGGCTTACAACACTCTTAGTCACAGCTCTCACCAGCACTCGCCTACACTCCCAGTCACAGCTCTGACCACCACTCTCTTTCAACACTCTTAGTCACATCTCTCACCACCATTCGCCTACAACTCTCCCTGTCACATCTCTGACCACCACTTGCCTACAGCACTCTTAGTCACAGCTCTCACCACCACCCGCCTACAACACTCCTAGTCACATCTCTCACCACCACTGGCTTACAACACTCCTAGTCACAGCTCTCACCACCACTCGCCTACAGCAATCCCAGTCACATCTCTGACCACCACTCGCCTACAACTCTCCCAGTCACATCTCTGACCACCACTCACCTACAGCATTCCAAGTCACAGTTCTCACTACCACACGTGTACAACACTCCTACTCACAGCTCTTACCACCACTCGCCTACAACACTTTTAGTCACAGCTCCTCACCAGACCTGCCTACAACACCTTAAGTCACAGCTCACCACCACTGCTCACAACACCCTGCAGTCATGGTCTCACCACCTCGCTTACAACATCACCCCAGTCGCAGCTCACCCCCACCTGCCTACAACACCCTCACCACCTGCCACAACACTTTAGTCACAGCTCTCACCAGCACTCGTTTACAACATTCTAGTCACAACTCTCACCACTACTGCCAACAGTCTTCAGTCAGAGCTCTGCCCACCACTCGCCTACACAGCACTGTAGTCACAGCTCTGATCACCACCTCTTTGCAACACTCCTAGTCACATCTCACCACCATTCGGCTACAACCTCCCAGTCACATCTCTGACCACCACTTCTGCCTACAGCACTTTAGACCACAGCTCACCAGCACTCCGCCTACAACACCCAGTCACAGCTCACCACCTTCCGCCTACAACACCTCTAGTCACAGCTCACCACTGCCTACAGCACTCCCAGCCACTTTCCTCACTCACCACCTGCCTACAACACCCTAGTTACAGCAGCTTCACCACCTTCTGCTCACAACACCCTCAAGAAACCTCACCACCACTCGCCTACAACACCTGAATACAGTCACCTCTCACATAACACTTGAATACAGTTTCCTCACCAGCACTCTCCTATAACACTCCCAGTCACAGCTCTCACCACCACTCGCCTACAACACTCCCAATCACACCTCTCACCACCACTCGCCTGAAACACTCCCAGTCACAAGTCTCACCACCACTCGCCTTCAACACTCCTAGTCAGAGCTCTCACCACCACTCACCTACAACAATCCCAGTTGTTGCCCTCACCACCACTCGCCTACAACACTCTTAGTCACAGTTCTCACCACCACTCGCCTACAACACTCCTAGTCACAGCTCTCACCACCACTCGCCTACAACTCTCCTAGTCACATCTCTGACAACCACTCGCCTACAGCACTCCCAGTCACGGCTCTCAGCACCACTCGCCTACAGCACTGCCAGTCACGGCTCTCACCACCACTTGCCTACAAAACTCCTAGTCACAGCTCTCACCACCACTCGCCTACAACACTCCCAGTCACACCTCTCACCACCTCTCGCCTACCACACTCCCAGTCGCAGCTCTCACCACCATTCGCCTACAACACTCCTAGAAACAGGTCTCACCACCACTCGCCTACAACTCTCACAGTCACATCTCTGACCAATACTCTTCAACAACACCCTCAGTCACAGCTCTGACCACCACTAGCCTACCGCACTCCTAGTCACAGCTCTGACCACCACTCTCTTACAACACTCCCAGTCACATCTCTCACCACCATTCGGCTACAACTCTCCCAGTCACATCTCTGACCACCACTTGCCTACAGCACTCTTATTCATATCTCTCACCACCACTCGGCTACAACTCTCACAGTCACATCTCTGACCACCACTCTCCTACAGCACTCCCAGTCACAGCTCTCACCACCACTCACCTACAACACTCCTAGTCACAGATCTCACCAATACTCGCCAACAACATCCTCAGTCACAGCTCTGACCACCACTAGCCTACCGCACTCCTAGTCACAGCTCTGACCACCACTCTCTTACAACACTCCCAGTCACATCTCTCACCACCACTCGCCTACAACTATCCCAGTCACATCTCTGACCACCACTTGCCTGCAGCACTCCTAGTCACAGGTCACACCACCACTCGCCTACAAAACTCCAACTCACAGCTCTCACCGCCACTAGCCTACAATACTCCGAGTCACAGCTCTTACCACCACTCGCCTACAGCATTCCAAGTCACAGCTCTCACCACCTCAAGCCTACAACACTCCCAATTACGGCTCTCACCACCACTTGCCTACAACACTGCCAGTAACGGCTCTCACCACAACTCGCCTACATAACTCCAAGTCCCAGCTCTCATCACCACTCGCCTACAACACTCCTAGTCACAGCTCTCACCACCTCTCGCCTACAACACTCCCAGTCGTAGCTCTCACCGCCACCCGCCTACAACACTCCTAATCACATCTCTCACCACCACTGGCTTACAACACTCTTAGTCACAGCTCTCACCAGCACTCGCCTACAACACTCCCAGTCACAGCTCTCACCACCACTCGCCTAATACACTCCCAGTGACAACTCTCACCACTACTCGCCAACAAAACTCTCAGTCACAGCTCTGCCCACCACTCGCCTACAGCACTCCTAGTCACAGCTCTGACCACCACTCTCTTTCAACACTTCTAGTCACATCTCTCACCACCATTCGCCTACAACTCTCCATGTCACATCTCTGACCACCACCTACAACTCTCCCTGTCACATCTCTGACCACCACTTGCCTACAGCACTCTTAGTCACAGCTCTCACCAGCACTCGCCTACAACACTCCCAGTCACAGCTCTCACCACCACTCGCCTACAACACTCCTAGTCACAGCTCTCACCACCACTCGCCTACAGCACTCCCAATCACATCTCTGACCACCACTCTTCCAGCCTCTCCAAGTCCATCTCTGAGCCACCACTCGCATGCCTACACTCCTAATTACAGCTGTCACCACCACTCGCATAAAACACTCATAGTCACAGCTCTCAACTGGCACTCTCCTGCGCCTCCCAGTCTGGCTCTCCACCACCACTCGCCTGTGCTCCCAATCACAGCCTCTGCCACCACTCGCCTACGACTTGCTCCAGTCACAGCTATGACCACCACTCTCTTACAACACTCACAGTCACATCTCTGACCACCACACGCCTACAACTCTCCCAGTCACATCTCTGACCACGACTTTCCTACAGCACTCCTAGTCACAGCTCTCACCACCACTCGCCTACAACACTCCCAGTCACAGCTCTCACCACCACTCGCCTACAACACTCCCAGTCACAGCTCTCACCACCACTCGCCTACAACACTCACAGTCTCAGCTCTCACCACCACTGGCCTACAACAATCCTAATCACAGCTCTCATTACCACTCGCCTACAACACTCCCAGTTACCGCTCTCACCACCACTCGCTTTCAACACTCCCAGTCACGGCTTTCACCACCAATCGCCTTCAACACTCACAGTCACAGCTCTCACCACTACTCGCCAACAAAACTCTCAGTCACAGCTCTGACCACCACTCTCCTACAGCAATCCTAGTCACAGCTCTCACTACCACTCACCTACAACACTCTTAGTCACAGTTCTCACCACCACTCGCCTACAACACTCCTAGTCACAGCTCTCACCACCACTCGAAAACAGCACTCCTAGTCACAGCTCTCTCCACCACTCACCTACAACTCTCCCAGTCACATCTCTGACCACCACTCGCTTACAGAACTCTCAGTCACAGCGCTCACCACCACTCGCCTACAACACTCTTAGTCAAAGCTCTCACCATCACTCGCCTACAACAATCCAAGTCACTGCTCTCACCACCACTCGCCTAATACACTCCCATACACAACTCTCACCACTACTCGCCAACAAAACTCTCAGTCACAGCTATGCCCACCACGAGCCTACAGCCCTCCTAGTCACAGCTCTGAC
>NW_024747941.1:0-5452 GCF_018991925.1 Homarus americanus | reverse complement strand
TGCAAGTTATATTCTCCTAACTTTAGTCTGTGATATTATATAAGATAATAACTGTAAGCCTATAACCACCCTACCCTGGCTGGGAAGATGTTGGGGGGGGGGGTGACAGTGACATGTTTGACAGTTGCGCCGAAGGTCTAGTGAAGTATTTATTTGTTTATTTATATCCATTAGATTAAGTTTTTGTTTTTGCTTATAAAATGTCACAAAAGTGACCTGGGAGAATATAATTTACATTACTGGAATTCTTACAAGATAGTGATTAATTTGAATATAATCATGCTATAGTTTACACAAGACAAAAATTTTAATAGTCATTTAGTACATTATTTTGAGTACATGTACAGTACAGCTTTGCCCTTAGGACAGTGTGGCGTGCTCAGAGAAACATTTGGCGCGAATTTTAAAATATCATGCACCAGATTGACTCGCGCAAAATAGGAAAGATTCACTTTAAATTAAAACATTGTCCTAAAGTGTGGGTGTCGCTTTAAATCAATGATCTTAAATTGAATCGCTTTAAATCGATGTTCTACTGTACTAATTTTATTTGACACAGTAATTCTAAATATCTGTCTTGAAGGTTATTATCCTAAACTATAATGATCAGATGATTGTTAATACTGCATGTATTAGATGAGACTATGAAACATATCATCCAAACCAGCTAAAGTATCAAGGGTAAACGGAGACTGTTATAACTGAACCTTACTATTTTACCTGTATGAAGGCTGCCTACGCATTGAGACTTGTAAGGACACGACCCATGGCTGTTGCCCAGATGATGTAACACCAGCTCAAGGCATTGACATGAAGGGCTGTCCAGGCATCTCTCTCTGTGAGAACTCCCTGTTTGGTTGTTGCCAAGATGGAACCACAGAGGCCAGTGGTCCAC
Organism: Homarus americanus; assembly: GCF_018991925.1. NCBI lineage: Eukaryota > Metazoa > Arthropoda > Malacostraca > Decapoda > Nephropidae > Homarus > Homarus americanus. Next base: position 4,557 of record NW_024747941.1, on the reverse strand, counting down.
ATGGGGAGGGCTGTGAGGACCTCATGTCTTTTAACTGTGAAGAGACTAGGTAAGTATATATTTTTTGGCATTTAACTTTTAAAGTAAATTAGGAGCAATTTCTCTGAACAAGAATTTTTAAATTACCGTATATCTCGGCTTATAAGACGGAGTTTGGACATTAAAAAAATCTGCCCAAAGTTAGGGGGTCGTCTAAACCACCAAGTATATAATTCTTACCTCTTAAATATTGTGGTTTAGTGTGTCAAGAGTGGTGATGAAAACATCGTAAGCCACTCACAAGGTCTTACCACTAATTATTTTATACTGAAACTTACGTTTGGCAAGCTGGATTCAAATTAAGATTACCGGTATATTAAAATAATAAAAATGTATTATAAACCTGTCTAACATACCGTAAAAGAGATTTATACCCCTGTAATAAACACAGCTATCATCACACACCCCTCCCCACGCCCCCCCCCATTTGCCAGTGAGGAGAAAAGAAAGGGAAAGTGACCGCGAGATTGGGCTATTTATAGCTGTGGAGGTGGTCAGTAATGCATATCGGTATATTTACTGATAATAATACTTATCTCCTATAAATAATTAATTTAAAATTTATTTTTTTACAAGGAATATTCAGTAAATGACTGCATTAATTCTTGAAACTACCGACAGTTAAATACAGACGCTTAAGTGACGTCACTAGTGTTTACACTACACCAGCTGGTAACATTTGATGCCATTACTTGAAGTGAATTGGCCTTATTTTAAGTAACTAACCATAAATAAATACAAAAAGTAAAAAAAAGATTAAAAGTGAGAAATAATATACTGTATGTATGTTGTGTTGTCAAAGTTAGAGGAACAATTCAAACTGCAATTGTGTGTAAATGAGGCAGAAAGTCAGGTCAGTGCTGAACCTGGGACTTGGTCACAATTTTCGTGATGCTATATGGCAGCAGGGTCTACCATTAGACAACACATTATGCTTCCAATATCTTCCCAGGCGGTAGTATCTACCTGTTTGGTAGCTGCCTACTACCTACACAATTTTTAGTAATATTACTTTGATACATGATAAATTAGACAATGAAAATAAACATCAAATTTAATTACCAAGACGCTTCCCATTGGCAGCTGTAAAAAGAGGGGGAGATGGGCTATTTATAGCCCGTCTTCGTGTCTAAAGTGACCAGTACCCTAATGCACCATAAATAATTCATTTAACATTTATTTTTTTGTGCATATATTTTGTTGTATATATATATATATATATATATATATATATATATATATATATATATATATATATATATATATATATATATATATATATATATATATATATATATATATATATATATATATATATATATATATATATATATATATATATGAACTTTCAATCCGTTCCAGAAAGGTGCATTTCGTTAACGAAACCATGTTTCAATGGGTTTTGCAGATGGTGGTTTCAGCTTACGAAAATTTCTAAATTCAACAAAAATGGTAGAAAAGTTCACTTACTTTGAGGTGTGTATGTAGAAGGCTCCTGGATGATGATGATGATGATGATGATGGGAATTACAATGGGGGTGGAGGAGAAGGAAGAAGAGAAGGCATTGGGGTGGAAGAGAAGTCACCAAATGGCACCATTTCACCCATAAATTTTAGTTCTCTTGGTGTATTTCAGGATTATTTTCTTTAAATCAACACTGCACTGCATTATATATTGTCAATATGTAAAATATATTTCAAAATGACCAATAATTTGCTTGGAAACACAGAAAAAAAGCGTTTAGTTGAAGAGAGTCTCAAGCAAGATGTTACCTCCAGTGAAAACAGAGAGAGACTAACGCCGGTTTGCTGTGTTAAGAGGCTGGATGCTGCGCTTTAAACTAGTCACTTTACCTTCAATTATGTTCAATAATTGTTAAAATGACTAAAATTGTGTGCAACTTAAATTATTAGATAGTATAAACTGGCAATCATTACTAAAAGTTTAGGAATTTAAGCTAGAACAGATTAATGTGATAGGACTGATACTAAAAGCTGTTTGCGGCCAGTGCAAGTAAAAAACATGTTAGCGAGGTGAGTTTCGTAAGAAATTCGTTAACCAATTTTTGATGCGTTAACTTGAATTAAGAATCTTATGGGAAAGCAGTTAGATTAACAAATTTGAATTAACGAGAGCGTTCGTTAAGCGGTCACGCAACATATGTATGTATGTAGCGCATGCTTATGTAGCAATAGCAGCATATGTATGTATGTACAATCCGAAAGGGATGATGGATTAGTTGGAAGTGTATCCGTAAAGAAAAACAAATATTTACTTTATACGTTACGTCAATGTTTGGCAACTATAGTTTCCGTCATGACAATATTCTCATTAGGCTGGGTCGGGGAGTGAAGCTCTGCTCACTACATTGAATATTATTTATCACTACGTGTCAAAGAGTGCATTACAAATCATACTAGCATAAAAACACACTGAGTGAAGCTCTGTAATTATCGCAATATTAAGTAACACTAACCACCGATTTCGAAGCATAACTCACGGGACAAAACATATGGGGATTGGTGGTCACACTGGACGGTGCGAGGCGGGTGGAGGCGGGGCGGGTGAGGCAGGGCGGGTGAGGCGGAGCGGGTGAGGCGGGGCGGGTGAGGCGTAGTTAAGTGTAGTGGGGAGGAGCCGAGGCGTGGTTGATCGGGCCAGGCCGGGGCTTTGCGGGGCGAGGCAGGGATGGGAGGAAGGGTAAGGAGGGTGAGGTGGGGATTAGGACAGGGAGGAGGATGTAGGTTAAAAGACATGTTAAGTTATAACAGTTAGTACAGACACCGCTTTCATAACTGAAACACAATTTCTACGTTCAACACTGACCAACAATCAAACTGCACTTGGGCTACTGAGAATGTCACAGATCGCGGGGGACATTGAGAAATCACGTTAAGCACTGAACATATTTCTAGAAAAAATTCGCGCATACCACGACGAGAGACATTTACTTGAGCTGTAACGGTGACACACTAGGACACTTTTCACGCTACTATGCAGGAACTCCTTATCACGCACTTTCGAACAATACTCAAACAACGAGCCAGGTGTTATGGCTAAATGAGGGAGGGCATGGGTTTACGTTAAGTACACTGTTACCAATAACAAGGGACGAGGAGGGCGTGAGTTAACGTTATAGTACGCTGCCACCAATATAATGAGGCACTGTGATAAGAAGAAGATTACATATAGGTAGAATATTGATAGTATAAGAGTATAAAAGAGAGGAAGATTTTGGTAGCGTGGCCGTGATAGTTATTTACACTTATCGTATCTTATACGTCAATACACATCTATTACGTCTTAAGGGCGACTTCTCAAACACCGCTTCATTACAACTCTTTATTAATTACGAACATGACATGGACACATTAATAACACCTTCTATTGAAGTTACTAGGACATTATATTTACGTTACTAGGACATCATATTACGTTACTAGACACTCTGATTCTCGGACATGAACATGAAATGAATACACCTCCCACGTAAGTAACTCATCCCATGGAAAGCTCTGACAAAAACTCACGTGACCTAGGGGAGGCCTAGCAGGTGGTCCTGGGTTGTCTCTATGGGAGACTGCTTAGCTGGGCACCGGTGTGTCGAGGGCAACTCGCTCCTGACCGGAGGCGACCGGGGGCGGCTTGCCTCCGGCCCCTGACTTCTCTCGAGCAGGACTGGGGACGTGGTAGCTGGCCCTTCTTGGTTACAAGACACACTCTCTCTCTGTCTCTCTCTCTCTCTCTCTGCAGAGGGAGGACTAGGACGTCCTATATATTGGGAGGCGAGCCGTCAGGTTGAGCTGATCGGGGGGGAGGGGGGGGGGCGGCGAAGGGTCTCCTTACATTTGCCCTCGCTAATGTAGGGTCAGGTCTGGACTTTTTCAAAGACTATAAGTTGTATATTCTGGAGAAATCTTCAGATGGGGCCGTGTGACATGAGAGGCCCTGGTTGATTTGTGGCCCCTTGACTTGGGCTCGAGGGTTACATTTGACCTGGCTAATGTGAGGTCAGGTCTGGACTTCTTCTGCGGTGTAGGTTATTGTGTATATTGGGAGAGAGTCGGCCGGTGCCTTCTTACATGTTTGTTGGGGCCGTGTGACATGGGAGGGGAGCCAGTTGATTTGTAACTCCTTGAGTGGTTGCCAGGGGTACCCTTACATTTGACCCCCCTAATGTCGGGTCAAGTCTGGACTGTTTCTGAGATGTAAGCTGTGGTCTGACAACCCATCACTACATATATATATATATATATATATTTATATATATATATATATATATATATATATATATATATATATAATATATATATATATATATGTATATATATATATATATATATGTGTATGTATGTATGTATGTATATATAAATATATATATATAGTATATATAGTTATATATATATATATATATATATATATCTATATATATATATATATATATATATATATATATATATATATATATATATATATATATATATATATATATATATATATATATATATATATATATA